>NW_020837980.1:2342875-2465681 GCF_003676395.1 Aethalodelphis obliquidens
ACTCTTAACCACTGTGCCACCAGGGAAGCCCCAGGGAAATCCTTATCTTTGTTTCTGATCTTAGGGGGAAATTATTTAGTCTCTCACCATTAAGGATGATGTTAGTGGTGGGTTTTTCATAGATGCCCTTTATCAGGTTGAGGAAGTTCCTTTCTGTTTCTGGTTTGTTGAATGTTTTTATCATGAATGTTGGATTTTATCAAATGCCTTTTCTGTGTCTATTGAAATGATCATGTCGTTTTTGTCCTTTATTCTATTAATATGGGTGCCATAGGCAGAAATATGCCCCCACCCAAAGATGTCCATGTTCTAATGCTCAGAACCTACAAGTATATTGACCTTAAAATAGGGAGATTATCCTGGATTACCCAGGTGGGCCCAATGTAATCATAAGGGTCTTTAAAAGTAGAAGAGGGAGACAGAAGGAGAACCATAGAGATGGCAGCATAAGAAAGACTTTGTCCAATGTTGCTCACTTTGAATATGGAGGAATTCAAGGAATGTGGCAGCCTTTAGGAGCTGGAAGAGTCAGGGAGGTGGATTCTCCCCTAGAGCCTCCAAAAAGAACGCTAAGCTCCTAATACCTGCTTTTAGCCCAGGAAGGCCCATTTTGAAATTCTGACCTTCAAAACTGTACAGTAATACATTTGTGTTTTTTTAAGCCATTAAGGTTGTGGTTATTTGTTACAGCAGCAAGAGGAAACTAATACAGTGTACTACATTAATTGATTTCCAGATGTTAAACTAACCTTGCATTCCTGGGGTAAATCCCAGTTGATCATGGCATGTAACCCTTTCTGTGTTGCTAGATTGGGTTCGCTTGTGTTTTATTGAGGATTTTTGAGTACATGTTCATAAGAAATATTGGTCTGTTGTTTTTTGTGTATGTGATGTTTTTGTCTGGCTTTGGTGTCAAGGTAATACTGACCTCATAGAATAAGTTTCAAAGTGTTCCTCCCTTTTCTATTAGTATAACCACTACAGCTTTGTTACAGTTGCTGTCTGCATGATGTATCTTTCTCCATCCTTTTACTTTCAACCTATTTGAAACCTGTCCTTAATCTAGATCTCCTGTAATAACAGACTTCCTCTATAATAACTGATATTTTTTATGACAATGAAAACTGCATTTGTTATATTTTTAGCTGCTTTTAAAAAAATTAGCTGCTGAAGTAAACCTTTGTTTTCACAACTATAACTTCTTGTTTCCAAACACTCTCTAGTTCTCTTTCTTGCACTAAATCTTTAATGTTTTGGCTTATTTTTGTTTTACTTAAAATAAAACTTAGTAACCATGCGTTGGGCCTGCTTTTTTTCCTAGTGGTCTACGAAATCTTTAAGTCTGAGAACGACTAAACTAGAAATTTCCCAAGACTAGGTTAGAGATATGTTATACACACAACATAGGTTGTATCTATGGAACAAGTTTATTAAACTCCTGAATAATTTTTAAAGTAATAAAATTTTAGCAGTATTTTTGCATTAAAACATTAAAAGCATTAAAACATACTATAAAACTGACTTTGCAAAAGATATGTAAACTATATTAAAATCACTGCTATATATTGTGAATAATTGAAAACCATCTAAATGTCCAGTCATACAGATTGGTTAAATTACAAGGAATTCATGTAATAGTTATCTATTTAAAATCATGTTTTATAAATATTATATGACATGGAAAAATGTTCAACTACAGGTCAAGTTGTCCTGTTTTAGTAACTACTCTGTCCCCTAACCCTCATGGACATGTTGCAGCTTCCCAAGGTGTTTTACCATACCTGTTGGCTTCCTTTAATCATGTTTTCTTTAATCACTCCTTTGTAGTTAAAACCTGTTCAAGCACCCTAGTTTAGTGTGTCATCTACTTCCTGCCAGGACCCTGAGAAACTTTAACCCTATTACTCTCTGGTTGGTGAAATTAAGATGAAATTACAGAGAAAACAGTAAATACCTGTTTTTTAGAAGTATTACTATGATGTGTTTACTGCAGCTAATAACAGTGATGGTTACCACTAATTAAATGTATTTTTAGCTTATAGTATGCTTTATATATCATCTCATTTAATCCTTTAAATAACCCTATGAGATATAATAGTTATCGTCATCCCCAGTTTATACATGAGGACACATTCAATATCTTTGATTACTGTGAATTAATATGTTGTCATTGTTTTCTTTTGTAGATCATTCACGAGAAGTCTTGGAGCAATTAGTAGGCCCAAACAAACTAAAGCAAGTGACGTGGACTGTCTATTGATGCTTATTGAAGCTTATCAAAGCTATGATCTTCATACAACTTTCCCAGGAAACAACGATCTAGAGATTGGCTTTCCAATAATATGATTTATGCTTTGAAGTTAACCAGGCTCTTAAACATTTTAATAGTGCTGTTATTTCTAAGTTTGTTTGAGGAGTGATTGTTCTTGAAATGACAATCCTAGCATGCCCTCTGATGTATTTGGGGAGGGTATTGTGTTTGTTTCTTTAATAGCAAAGTTTTAAATTACCTGTTTTCCCTGGAAATTTCCTTCTCCCACCTAGATATTTGAGCTGCTGTAAGAGAAATTTACCAATATGGATAAACATTAGGAGAATTCTAAGTAAAGGTATTTCTAAAAGCATTAATTACCTACCTAGCTATTTTTTGGCTGCTACCTTCCAAATTATTTAAATGTCCACTGGCCAGAAAGCAAAGCTGAACATCAGGCCTGTAACTTCTTCACAGAATTTATTATTTCAATGAAACAAAGAAATATAATAGTTTAATGTCATAATCCAGGACATCATATACCTTAGCCATTCAGCATATGAATGTTACTGAATATGGCTACTTTTCCCAAATACATGCTATTCATCTACAAACCTTCATCCTTAAAGACTGCAGTCAAGAATGTGTAAGAATGAGTAAACACGAAATGTCATCACAGAGGTTGTATCCTGAAGCTCTACTGGTTTCACATTGTGAAATAAACACACAGGTCTTAGTTTTCAAATGAAATGTATTACTCTCTATAATCACAAAATTCTCTGACGTATACTGTGCTTAAACTACCCCCAAATTCAGCATATTCCCTGTGCCATGAGCCTGTCTCAGTGGGACTTTTCTTAAAGATTTCCTATTTTAACTGTGATGTAGTGAATAACAGGGAAAGTGTGGTATGGTAGATTTCTTGTATATGTTTAGAAGGAAGGGTTTACATATTCAACTCCACTCCTTGTCCTTACTACTAACTACTTTATAAATGTGATATGTTTATAGCGTAGATAACATATATTGCCACTGCAAAGGTGGTACATATGTATATATGTGTAAAATGGGTAAGGCCTGTTCCATCTATGAAATTTTTCTGAAGACAAATTCAGTAAGATTTAATATTGAATACCTAACCAAGTCAATAGCTTTTTCCGCTTTGGGGGAAACTAGTTTCAAGATCTAAGGTATCAGGTTTGTAGAGTCTATAAAGGACTCATCATCCTAAAGCAGCTTGCAGCTTGACCTTCTTTTTTTATACTGCTAGTTACCTTAGCTGTTTCTCGGCACTCTGTTTAAAATTTGGATCTCCCATCCCTATCCTACCTATCCCTGTCACCCTTACCTGTCACTCTAGACTCTATTTTTCCCCTTTCCACCTGTCACCATCTGACATGTTTTATTTTTTATTTGTTATCTGTCTCCCGACCCTAGTATATAAGCTTCATGAAGACAAATTATTTCTCTTTTTTTCACTGCTGTATCTCCAATACCTAGAACAGTGTCTGGTACATAATAAGCACCCAAATATTTGTTGAATGAATAGACAAGAAAATAAATAAAAGTAATACCCACACTTCAAGTTTCTGGTCTGTGACGTACAGGGATTAGATGTCATCACTCCTGTCCTCACAAGGTAAAAGCTGAACAAACTGAAAATCATGAAGCAGTACAGTGTTTATTTCAAAATGGACTTGTATTAGTTGTAAATATACACTGCAAACTCTAGGGCAACTGCTAAAATAATTTTTTTAATAAATATAACTGACCTCCTAAGGGAGGAGAGAAGATGGAATCACATAAAATCCTCAATTAAAACCAGAAAAGGGGGAATTCCCTGGTGATCCAGTGGTTAAGGACTCTGTGCTCTCACCGCCGAGGGCCTGGGGTGTGATTCCTAGTCAGGGAACTAAGATCCCACAAGCCATGTGACGCAGCACACACAAAAAAGATAAAACCAGAAAAGGCAGAAAAAGTAGAACACAAAAAAGAAACAACAAAGGCAACGAATAGGGAACAGTTATAAATATGGTAGAAATTAATCCAACTATATCAATCTCTTTAAACGTGAACAGTCTTAATACAAACATGTTTGTTATGCTATGAAGTCATTTCAAGGATCACTGTTATATATATGGGCAATTTAAAAATATTTTAAGCAATATTTGGACGTCTCAAAGACCTTCTTGTACCCTCCTCATAAATACTTAAGAAAGGATAACAGAAACAGTGTTGTAGATATTTATTTCTGGCTGTGTTGGGTCTTAGTTGCGGCACGCGGGATCTTTTGTTGCGGCGCTCAGGCTTTTCATTGTGGCGCTTGGGCTTCTCTCTAGTTGTGATGCGTGGGCTTAGCTGCCCTGCGGCATATGGGATCCTAGTTCCTCAACCAGGGATTGGAAGGCAGATTGTCAACCACTGGACCACCGGGGAAGTCCCATGTAGATATTTAAAATTAAATCTACTCTTGGCCTCTTCAAGCTGATTTCCAACAGTGCTCCAGAGTATAATTTCCTTTAATTTTCTCTGTCTTATCTTGCTGAGAAGGACAATACCCAGCAGACTATCCTGAATTTTCAAAGAATATGTCAACAAAACTCTTTCCTCTCAAATGCCATCCAATGCCACTGTAGCCTATCATTTCCATTGATTTTAACCAATGCTGAATGAAAATTTTGAGTTTATAATTAAGCCCCAGTAGACCAATGGAAATTGGATACAACAAGAGTTGATTCATTGGGTTGTAATAAACTCTGACTTCCAGAGTTCAAGGATCACAAGATCCTCTGTGACCCAGCTCCAAAACTCCCACCTAATGATACTGTTTTCCTGCCTAAGCAACAACCTGCCCTTAACTGCTTTCTCTACATTTCTTTTGAATGACTGTAGCTCTGATCATGTCTCCCTGGTATCCTAATCCCACTGGCGGTGTGTATTGTTAGAAAACATAAAATGCAAGTGTCATAAACAATTCCTAATTAGTATATGAGAACACGAGAGTACAGCTGACCCTTGAACAACATGGGTTTGAACTGCACTTATATGTGTTTTTGTTTGGTTTGTTTCAATAAATACTACAGTACTACACGATCCATCCCCGGATGCAGAAACTTGGATGCGGACTGTAAAGTTATACATAGATTTTCAACTCCAGGCGGTGGGTGGGGTAGTCAGCACCCCTAACGCCCAGGTTGTACAAGCGTCAACGGTACATTCGCAAGGCTGCGTTTTATACCTGTAACATATATCGTGGTCACGTTTTGTTTTAAATTGGAGAATAGGAAATATAATACAGGTAATCGGTACGAAATTACAAGACCCAAAAGTAAGAACTAGGTCTCCCTACCACCCTCATCCACCAGCCACCTGGTACCCTCTCAGAAGACAACCACTGTTACCAGTTTCTTTCCAGGGATATTCTATATCTACTACAAGTAAATACGCATTCTTTACACATACATTCATATGTAGGTATATACATACATCTTTTTTACATAGTGTATACTATACACATTCTTCACATTGTTTTTCATTTATGTCCTAATGTTCTTATTGATATATAAGATCCTGACAAGCTGGGGCATGTAGTGGTGGCATAACCAATTTCTAACTGACCTTAGTAAACCATAAAGAGGCTATCACAGTACTGAGTATGTAGGAAATTCTAAAATCTTTATCTGTGTTTCTTAATTGATGCCCTATTATGTACTTATCCTATATTACACACTTTATACTTTATTATAATAACCCTTTGAGGTGCAGTTTATTAAATTTTATTACTATTTTATAGGTGAAGAAATGGAAGCTCAGAGAGCTTAACTAGCCCAAAATCCCAACTAGAAAGTGACAGAGTGGCCTCACTCTGAAGCCCATGTACAGTAAGTCCCCTACATATGAACGAGTTCCATTACGAGAGTGGGTTCGTAGGTCCAACAAAGTTAGCCTAGGTACCCAACTAACACAATCAACTATACAGTACTCTACTGTAATAGGTTTATAATACTTTTCACACAAATAATCATAAAAAACATACACAAAATAAAACATTTTTAATCTTACAGTAGAGTACCTTGAAAAGTACGGTAGTACAGTACAACAGCTGGCATACAGGGGCACTTTAATATCTTCGAAAGTTCACAACTTGAAGGTTCGTATGTAGGGGACTTACTGTATTCTGTACCATACCAACTGCATCTCTGATCTTAACAGACAATTTTTTTTAAATATAGTATTCTGTATTTTTTATTTTGTTTAATTCAAAGATACATCACAGTTGTCCTCAACTATAGAAAGAGACTCTGCTAAAATATCTAATTCCTCTCAGCTACTTGAATTACATGTGGATATTGCCTTCTATAATTATATTCCTATAGCAGTAAAACTAGAAAAAAATTACAGATAGAGATTTCTATATTTGGCTTACTGCAGAACAAGTTACATGACAAAGGGTGACAAAACTTCAACCTTCATATTTTGGAAACAAGATTTGCCATTTAACACAAATTTCCTTCTTTGAACTGGACAGTCTTTAGGGTTAAACCCAAACATAGCTATATCCATATTGGAGGTACTTCAACAGCTCAAGGCTGAAATTCCCACACCGTGCTTGTTGTCAGTCCGTTGTTCTCCTGCCTAGTGGGCTCTGGAAGTGAATATTCTGCTACTTTGTGCAGTTGATGCTGAATGCTATGTCCACTGAACTGGGGTCGCCCAGGGTCACCAATCAGTACTCGAGTTCTGTAGACCCAAAAGCAATTTTTCAGCCATTGATGTAGACTGTCTGCAAGGTCTTCATCATAGAACATATCTCCAAGCACAACAAGGTCCCACGTATCTTGTTCCAAATCCAGCATGTTTTTGGTTAAAATGGGAAAAGGATTCAGTTGGTTCAACTCACAGTTTAGTGTAATAGCCATTCCTGCAACTTTAAAAAAGCACATAGTGAATTGGTATATGCTAAGTTGTTTTAATTCCCTATTAATTAATTTAAATAATCTAGAAAATCTCCAACAATATGTTTTTTTTTCCCATTCTGTTGAAAGTTGTTTTTTTAGGTAAAGAAGCCTAAAGTGTATGCCAATATAAGCTATTTCCTGCAATTCTCAAATATATGAATATCCTGAAAATAAAACAATACCAAACACCTGGAAATGTTGAGGTTTTAAGGAACATTTGCTGATCTACAAGCCTTGTGCAGCAGGATGACAAGTTGGACCTGAGACCCCATACACAATAAAGCTCCTCAAGGGCTAGATCCTCAGTGAAAGGGAAGACTAGAAGAAAATCAGATAAAATTAAACCTTACCTGTCTCAACTTGGGTTCGAATGGAATAAAATCTCCCTCAAAGACACTGGCCTATCTTCACTTGGGTTTTGGTCAAATAAACACTACCTACATATTTCAGGAAATGCCTAGCCCAGCAATGACCAACAGTTAAGTGCTCCCAGGTTGGTATCACTTTGGTATATCTGCCAGACACAAATAGAAGTCCTCCTGTGAAAAATGCACCATCAACTCAGGCCTCACAGGATTCCCACAGATAATGTCCCACTGAGTAAGTTCACAATATCAGATTATAAGATTCACATGGAAATGGGCTAGGCTATGATGGGTTGAGGCATCTGTAGATATTTATCCTGGAAGAAAAAAAGATGAGCTTCAAATATTTTAAAATGTGAAATTCTTACTAGGGTCTATGTCATTGGCCAAGATCGTTAAAGCTCCACTCATCTTAGCAGCGATAGCTGTAGCTCCACATCCACTCCCAATATCTAACACAGATTTTCCTCTGACAACGTCAGGATTATCCAAAAGATACCTAAATTAGAAAGAAAAGGGAAAACATTATCTAAGATAGAAGAAGGTCAATAAGAGGTGTACAAAAATTTTTCTTTGGATTGACTGGACAAAGAAATAGTGAAACTTAGCAGAAGAATTTGGTCCAACATTGGCAAGTTTGGCCTGACCAGAATGAGATAAAATGTCAATCTTAAGAGCTGGGCAGAGGTGGCAGAGAGAGGACCTAGTCATTTTGGTCTTTCTCTTTGGCAGGTGTGAAGAGCAGTTCCATACAACTGACTAATCATGCTCTTCAAGTCAACTTTTTAGAAGTAGTGAGCACTTACTGTGATCCAGAAACTACTAAGCACCAAAAACACAGACTGACAAAATACTGCTAAAGTCAGGACTCAGTAAGCTAGATGCAAAATTCACAGTCTCCTTTTCATTGTTCAACAGAGAGTGGTTTTACCTACTGCTTGAACTGTTTTATAATGACCTCTCTGGTAAGGTACAATCAAAGTCCAGTTCAACCAAAGAATTTGGACCTGGGCTAAGTAATTACCAAGCAAGTGAAGATGAATGGGAAAACACTGAAATAATAAATGTCAACTGACACTTGACCTTAGTATTGTAATAATAAAGAAGAGCAGAGGGAATTCCCTGGCGGTCCAGTGGATAGCATTCAACGCTTTCACTGCTGAGGGCCCATCAGGGAACTAAGATCCAGCAAGCCAAAAAAAGACTAAGGAACTACGGCAAGGTGGGGATGTAGTACCCTGTCTAAAGGGGCAGCTGTTACCCATCTTAAGCTAATTGTTGCCCCACAGAAATGGGGTGTTATCAGAGATTTAAATCCAGTGTTATCAGATATTCTTTTTTTTTTTTTTTTTGCCTTGCCTCGTGGCTTGTGCCGTCTTAGTTCCCCGACCAGGGATTGAACTCAGGCCAGGCAGTGAAAGCACTGAGTCCTAACCAGTGGACCTGGGAATTCCCCAGAGATTCTTTTCTTTCAAATCGAAATAAATTTTTACATGCAATCCCTCAAGTTTTACATGTTAGCAACTGATTTTTTTTTTTAAGTTTACAAGTAAAGGCCAAAGAAAATGCATCTGTGGATCACCTATTTGTGACCTCTGATTCAGACAAGTCTCTTAAGGAATTCGATGGCACTTATATTTGGAGTTGATAAACAACAACTTGCATAGATATCACTTAAAATGTATTCTTTTTAATGATATAAGTAAATAAAGCTTGAAAATTTGGCAACACAACAGCCAGAATATTGGACTTGTTAGATATTGGAAAGCTTTCCAGAACTTAGGATTCTCCAAAAGCTCTATGTTTGCATTTATTTATTTTGCATTTAAAACTATATACAACCTGAATTCTGCTAGACCATACCATTCCTGTGAAAGAGAAGTCCTTATCCTTTTCCTTTCAGTTTTGTAACCTCAAGGCATAAAAAGATTAAATCATTTACCAGTCTAAGAGCAAAGACTAGATTAAAATGCTATAAGTTCTTGCCTTTGTTTCAGTGGCTGTTTTAATAAAAAGCACTGTGTGAATGTGTGAGAAAATGTCCTAAAGAAGACCTTTGCAGTATGGGGAGTTAGAAAGGGGGAACCTTAAAAATGCAGAGGCAGTGCCGCAACTAAGAGCCCGTATGCCACAACTAAGACCGAGCGCAGCCAAATAAATATTTTTTAAAAAATAATTTTAATGCAGGTGCAACTCCAGAGTTCACCTGAGTAATGTCCCAATCACTCACATCCCTCATCCTTTGGGAGCCTGGGAAGAGGCAGTGATGGAGGAAGTGTAAGGTTTAAGGAGCAATATTTACAGGATTAAACCAGGCGACCTGAAGGACTGGGGCTTTAAGCTCCACTGAGGAACTCTGCACGGACCATGCATCATGAACCATGAACCTGAGAACAGTGTGAGATTTCTGGATCATGACCAGCTACCTAGGGTCTTGATAGCTGACCTAGGATTTCTCTTGGGGAGAGAGCTATATATCGGGAAACACCTTGATAAGCTTGGAGCAGAAGGTAAAGCTATGCAACAAAGCAACCCAAAACTTTTCCTAAACTGCTCTAAATTAAGAAAAGAATTTGGGGTTTTACTCTGGTTTTCTGTGAGGAGCAGGGAGAACAAGGCATTGGAAGGGGCTGAAAAGAGTAAGGATATGCGGAGCCCTAAAGGTTCCCACTTCACTTACGGCCGTACCTAGACAGGGCTTGGCCTCCTGGCCAGTAGACTGCCCAGTAAGGATCACTGTGGGGCCACAGGTCAGCTCTCTCCCACCAGAACTTGCATCTGGGGGTCAAAAGCCGCAACTGGATTTCAGGGGTGAGGCTACCACGGTTGGTGACTTCAGTGTTCTCCTCCAGGAAAGCTTTCATCTCAGGGTCCAAAAAGCTTCCGGTTTCCCTCCAGGGGCAGTGGCCCCAGGGAAACAAAGGAAAACCGCTGCTTCTCACAGCCTTCCGAAGGACACCACAGCGGTTCATGGCAAATGATGTAAACACTCTCCAACCTGGGCTCAAGGCCATCGGTCCTGTCCCAAAGCACAGGTTTGTTGGTGCTGCTCTTAATAACAGCTGCTCCTCCTCCTCCTTCCTGGGGAAAGAATAAGGGTCTGGCTGCCAAACTGATCTCAACTGGAATCTCTGGACCTCTAAAAACATAAATAATACTGAAAACTCCAAGGCTCACCAACACTTCCAAATCCTATTGCATAGTAAGAAAATGTTAGTGTTAGCTCTGTAGCAGATGCTGCACAAGTGCAAGTTCATTTTAGGTGAAAGCGTTGGTGCATTAATTTAGGAAAATCCAATCTTCTAAAAGATGCCTTTCCACAACAGAATCCTTTGTAGTAACTTATAACAACAAATATACAAGCATCTGATTTTGAGAGAATCCTCAGGAACACGCCTTTTACATAAAATAAGGTATACCTTTAAAGTTCTTTCATTCATTTAATAAATCACTTCCCTTTAAGCAGGCACTGTGCTTGGCAACTGTGAACAAAATTAACAAAGTCCCCATCTTCAGGAAGCTTAGATTCTAGTGATGGAATAGAGCAATTATCAGGGCAAACACAGTTCTTGCCTTTATGAAGTCTAGCCAAGATTGTGCAGATTGCCAAATTGTAACTGTGGTTAGAGATATACAAATTATACTGACTGCTCAATAAAGATAGTCCTAGCATAAAACATCAATGTAATCAAGATTCAGGTGTTTTCCTAAAAACAAACAAAAACAAAACAAACAAAAAACTATGGATTTAATTGTAATAAAAGAATATCAACTTCCAAATCTCTTTCTGTAAATACCTCTGATGAGTCATCTTTACCAAACCTGGACTTAATAGAAAGACACCTTGATAAAAATAAGAATGAGGAAGAGCAGTTTAAGCACAAATTATACACCCAGTTGTTTGGGACCTCTGATCTGTTCTGCATAAATATATAAATAGTCTTACATCCACCCAAGTACTTAGAGTAGGGGCCCCAAACTCAAATGCCTACCCAGGGCCAGACTGGTGATAAATGAGTGATGCAGGCTGGTTGTTAGATCACAGAAGGGCTGTGGCAAACTGGAAACTATTTCAAAACAGTCCCCAGCCAGGGGACACGTGGCCAGATCTTTCAATTTCTCAAAACAATCCAGCTATTTACCCATAAACTCCCACTTTTAAACGTGGGCAGTTAGTTAAAATACCAAGACACGAGGAGGGGCAAAATGTCTGTCTGTGAACCAAGGACAGACCTTAAGTGGGTGCAGCCCACGTTTATTCCTTGTAATCTACGGGTCTCTAACGGCCTGACCTCATTGGACTAATCGTGTAGGGAAGGATTGGGTCAGCCCTTGAATCTCACGAGCCTAAGGTTTGAAAAGACAGCAGAGCAAATACAAGATGATTGATTTTGGACACCCTGTCATGCAGACCGATGATGCCCCGCCCACGCCAGCACCAATGAAGCATCCGTTATGAATATGTGATTATGCGGTGGACACTTGGTACCTGGATTAACTGGTACGGTGAGAAGACAGGTTTAAAGGGGCAAGTTACAAAGTGTTATCACGTAACTTCCCTCGAAGGAGGACGGGAGTCAGTCTTAAAGGGGCAAGCACAGTCCTCCTTTTCTCCTTACCTGGCTGTGCTAACACCGTCCCGGGAAGCTAAGCACAGGGCAGGTCTGTCACTCGCCTTTGCGCCTCTTTTCGCGCCTTCTTTACAACTGCACGCTGGGTCCCACCTCCCCCCCAGAGCCGGGCCCCAACACCCAGCACCCCCACCCCCGCCCTGCGTCCCCGCCCCGCCCTCCTGCTCCGCCCTCCTTCCCGGCAGCACTTTCTCTCCCTTACCTGGGCTTCTTAAAGGGACAGGAAGTGCGAAATCAGCCGGCGCCCTGACCTCATTTGGGAAATAAGGGAATGTCAAATACTGATTTCTAAAAAATCCACTCTGAAGCCGTGGATCATCTGCTTCGTGTCAATCACACTTCTAGGCACTGGGCATAGAGCGGTGAGCAAAATAGACAGCACAAACCCTTAATGACGCTTATATTCAACTGGAATTAAATCATAATATGTCATCCCTTTTATAATAATTTTCCTACACGTACAATCTTTTTTGTTTTTCAACTGTAACTTCTCCTTTCAATAACACTCACTGATTCTCTTGCTAGTAATAATTCTTAATAGATGTTCAAGATCAGTTTGTCTAAGGACTTCTCTGGCAGTCCAGTGGTTAAGACTACACGCTTGCACTGCAGGAGGCGCGGTTGCATCCTTGGTCAGAGAACTAAGATCCCGCATGCCGCCCACCCCCCACTCCCCACTCCCCACCCCCGGTTGAAAAATCAATTTGTCTAAGGATTTTTTTTTTTTAATGGATGAGCAATCAAGCCACATTATTTTTGGCTGCCTTGGGTCTTGTTGCTGCGCATGGGCTTTCTCTCGTTGCGGCGAGCGGGGGGCTACTCTTTGTTGCCGTGCGCGGGCTTCTCATTGCGGTGGTTTCTCTTGTTGCAGAGCAGGGGCTCTAGGCACGGGGCGCTTCAGTAGTTGTGGCTCGCAGGCTCAGTAGTTGTGGCGCACACGCTTAGTTGCTCTGCGGCATGTGTGATCTTCGCGGACCAGGGCTCGAACCCGTGTCCCCTGTATTGGCAGGCAGATTCTTAACCACTGCGCCACCAGGGAAATCAAGGATTATTGTTTTTAACCAGCTTCTGTATTCTATCCCAGTGATAGTTTTAAAATCGATCTGCTTCTCTCCATCCCTCCTGCCTCTGCCTTATGATTGCTTGCTTGAATTCCTGCTACTGGTCTCTCTGCAATCCTGCCTTCCTCTATCCCATTCTCTATAGTGCAGCTGAAATGGTTTTTTCTGAAACTTTCATTCCATAGTCCAAAAAAAGGCCTTACATTCCTACAAGATAAGATAAACCAGATAAGCCAAGAGAAACAGACTGTAAGCCCTGAGAAACAAACGTGGATTTTCTTTTCTATTGTTTGGTGGTGTTTTTGTTTTTTGTTTTTGGTCACGCCACTTTTCATGCGAGATGATCTTAGTTCCGCAACCGGCGCCCCCTGCATTGGGAGCTGCCTGGTCCTAACCACTGGACTGCCAGGGAAGTCCCGCCCTTTTGTTCTTTTTAATTGAAAGAACTGTCTCGCTTTCATCAAAATTGACCCAAATGCAACAAAGCAGACCCATCAACTGTCTGATAACAATTGAGCTATCATCTGACCTTGTGATTTTTGCCTTTAAATATGTGCCTACATTTTTGTACACGAGCCAATTCTCTAATAACTGGACACTCTTGCAAGTGCAAGTAAAAATAATTTATCCCCATACTCAAATTTGTTTTTAAGCGTTTTTTGAACAAGTTATTTAATTATACTTATTAGTTGTATGTCCTTGGGCACATTATTAAACCTTCCTAATGAAGGGGATTAGGATATGCCATTGTGGCACAAGAATTATTTTGAGCGAAAGAGTTTCTGAAATCTCTTATCTGCCTAAAGCTGACTCTCCCAAAAGAACTCAACTGTCATAAAACTCCTCCTTGAGAACAACTTTAATCTTCTTGGACTTGAGAAGTGGGCACCACACCCAAACAGACATTGTCTCAAGGCTATCATATCTCCTATCTACTCTCCTAAAAAAACATTTATCTTTACAAAAAGTCACTCCCATAAGTGCCCTTTCTCTCCTTCCCCATCACCTATGATGAAATAAAATATATGTTTTCTAAGGCAGGACAAGAGAATTTAAGCATAGCAGATGCCCTTCCTGACAGGGCTCTTCCTAATGTGCAATATGCATCTACATTATACATTAACCAGATCTCCTCAAAGGCAGGAATGTCTGCTCAACCATAAAGATCATTTTTTCCCCTTCTTCTGACGCCAGCAATGTAACTCCTTAGAAGATAACATTCTTTTCTTAATCCTGTAAGGGGTCATGGTGACCTGCCGCTCCCTTCCTACATGTAGGTCTGGACTTTATATCTCTGGTTAACGTTATGTAAAATGTCAGTGTGTCATTTTGATGAACGATCCTTTGTCTCAAAAATGTATATAAATGTGCTTTCGACTTCTAACTAGGGGAACAGTCCTCAGAGTTTTCTGAAAGACTGTCTCCAGGGCTATAATCCTCAGGTTGGCTCGGAAAAAAACCTCTATTTCTTCTTTAGATTGACTATTAATTAATTTTTCATCAACACCTACTAAGTTAGGTATATAAACACAAAATTTTAACCACCCCCTATGAGTTATTCATCACTGAATTCTCATGTGCCTATGCACTGCATGTGTAAACTCTGTTTTTTTTCTCCTGTTAATCTGTCTTTTGTCAGTTTAACTTGCAGATCCCAGACACTGAACATAAGAGGGTAAAGGAAAGTTTTTCCTCCCCTACACTAAGTATCAGTGTTCTCCTCTGTAAAATAATAATGATGATAATAATAATGTATTGGGAGGATTTAATGGGATAAAAAGTAAAGTGCTTAGCACAGTTCCTGGCATATCGTAAACGCTGTGATTATCATTATTGGAACTATGGAGTTAGTGCTGGTAAGACGCAGACTGGAGGCTGAAGATCAGGTTTTCAGCGAAGAGTGAGGGGATCAGATTTGAGTTTTAGAAAACCGTTTTAAGCTGCTGGTATCAAAGAGAGAGGTTGGATTGAAGGAGACATCCCTTGAAGAATGTGGTGGTAACCCAAGCAAGCACTGATGAGGGCATGGAAAGAATTGGACACATCTGAACGTGACTCAGGAAAAGCCATTAGCAGGACTTGGAGAGCAATTAAATATGCTTGCTTAACCATAATGAGAGACAATCTAAGGGAAAGATATCATTTTTTCTTTATCAACTTGACCTGAATGACCGTGCTATCTGATCTCATTCTTCCTTGCTTGAAAGCCTCTCTGGCTCCCCATGCCTTCAATATCAGAGCCGAATTCCTGATCACAGCTTCCGAAGCTCTTGGTAATCAGTCCCTACTTACCCATCCTGCCTTGTTTCAGAACCCTCCCCTCCTCTACACTTTGCTTTCTTGTGGCAAGCCCTTGTCCTCTCACTCCATGCCTTGCTTAAGACAAAGTTGCTGGGGCCACCACACATACACCCTCTCCTCACTGACCCTAACCACCTCCTTACCCTTCAGAACGCAGCTCAGAGTTAAGGCCCTCAGAAATGGCCCCTACACACACACTGATCTTGACATTTTCTTAGCTTCCTATAGATATATCTGTAAGGCCAACTGGCCCGAGGCAGGGGAACGCAATCAGACTCACAGGTTGCATCAGACCGAAACTTTCCGGACCACCCAGTTCCAGGAACTGACCTGGGGACTTTCTGGACCACCCAGTTCCAGGAACTGACCTGGGGACTTTCCACCCGGCCCAGCCTTCCCGCCTTTCGAGGGGCGGAACTAACGGTCCCAAGACTGATGCAACCGGCACTAGATACTGCCACGATAGCCGAAAAGACCACCAAATAAGGAATACTCTGTGCGCCCTCCCGGATTCACCACACCCCTTTCCCTTCTTCCCCTATAAATTCTGCCCAAACCCTCACCCGGGCGCGACTTCTCTGGCCCCTTTCTCTCGAACCAGTGAACCTCGCCCGGGAGCGTACCCAAATAAAGCTTGATTAAGCTCTCCTCCGTTTCTTGCTGCCGTTCCTTACAATATCCAGCAAGAGCGCCATGCAGAACTGTCACTGCCTGCCTCCTCTACTGGGCTTAGAGGCAGACCATCTCATTCCTCTTTTACCTTCTGCCACAGTTAAGACACTCAATAAATTCTGTTAAATGAAAGAGAAAGCAAATAAAGGAGGAAATTAACAAATATTATATATCAGTGTCTCATTTCCAAATGTTATTTTTAACAGCTTTATTGAGGTATAACTTACGTACAATAAACTTCACATATTTAAAGTGTACAATTTGGTGTTTTGCTATGTGTATACCCTCGTGAAATTGTCACCAAAATCAAGAGACTGAACGTATTCAGGGCCCTGTGTTATCTCTCCCTCCTGTCCTCCACATCCCCTCCATCCCCAGGTAGCTGCTGATCTGCTGTCACTATAGATTAGTTTGCATTTTCTAGATTTTTATATAAATGCAGTTATACAGTATGTTCTCTTTTGTCTTTGCTTTCACTCAACATGATTATTTTGAGATTCATCTGTTGTTTCATGCATCAATTGTTCACTCCTTTTCATTGCTAAGTAGTTTTCCATTGTATGTATATATAAAATGTGTTTATCCGTTTATCTATTGATGAATATCTGGGGGGGGTTGTTTGTTTGCTATTACAAATAAAGCTGCTTTGAATATTTGTGCACATGTCTTTGTATGGACATATGCTTTCTTTTCCATTGGGCAAATACTTAGGAGTGAAATGGCTCGATCACATGGTGGTGTGATTAACTGCAAACCTTCTCCAAAAGGGTTGTCATTTTCCATTCCCATCATCAGTGAATGAGAATCCCAGTTCCTTCCATGTGTTGAGGAAAACAATTTCATTTTTCTGAGTTGCGGCCTAGTCGTTTTACAGTATAAAAACACCACTCACACCTAGAGTCTGAGCATTTAGAAAAAAACTTGAGTCGAGGATACCCACAGTAAGTACCCGCTTTGTGTTTCCCGGGGCACCTTTTAAAATAACCACTTTGGGTTAAGCCTGCTGAAAGTTAGTGACCTCTGCCCAACTACCTCATGAGTAATAGGTGCTTGCTACCCTGCTCTCCATCTCCTGCTCGCCCGGCTCTCCCTTCCCCCAGCTCATTGCACCCTCTTGCTTCTGGGGTCTGTAAGTAATAATAAATCTTGTGATTCTACTTCCTTTGAGTGAGTGTGCTGAAATTGCATCTTCAATCAAAATGACCTGTGGGGCTTTACTTTCCTAAATGGGAGCTCGGATGCTGAGGCAGCCTGACCCTGGATGGGTGTCTTGTGCCCCTTTTTTTTTTTGCGGTACGCAGGCCTCTCACTGTTGTGGCCTCTCCGGACGCACAGGCTCAGCGGCCATGGCTCACCGGCCCAGCCGCTCCGCGGCATCTGGAACCTTCCCGGACAGGGGCACGAACCCGTGTGCCTTGGATCGGCAGGCAGACTCTCAACCGCTGCGCCACCAGAGAAGCCCCCTAGGCTACCTTTTAAACACCGGTCACTAAGTCATGCCTAAAAATTCCGGCATCTGGCCCTTTAAGACCAGTTTGTTGTAGAAAGGATTGCGCGCCCACTGAGAAGTGAAATCCTCAGCCAACTAAAGCTATAGTGCCATCTAGTGGTAATTTAGGTGCGTCTGAGCTAAAGTGGTAAAAATAAAAAAATAATAAAGAGCAAAGATTCTCACCCACAATTTGACCACACACTGGTATACTTGTTTAGTTGTAGGATGTGGCAGGAATACTTCTCACTGATAAAAGTTAAGGCCTGGGGCTCCCCTGGTGGCGCAGTGGTTAAGAATTTGCCAGCCAATGCAGGAGACACGGGTTCAATCCCTGGTCCGGGAAGATCCCACATGCCACGGAGCAACTAAACCCCGAGCACCACAACTACTGAGCCTGCGCTCTAGAGCCCGCGCACCACAACTACTGAAGCTCGTGAGCCTAGAGCCCGTGCTCCACAACAGAAGTCACCGCATGAGAAGCCCGTGCACTGCAACGAAGAGTAGCCCCCACTTGCCTCAACTAGAGAAAGCCCACGCGCACCAACGAAGACCCAACGCAGCCAAAAATAAATAAAATTGATTCTTTAAAAAAGAAAAAAGGAAAAAACGAGTTAAGGCCTAAAATTTAGGAAAGATTTGGTATCTCCCATGACACATTCTCCATCTCTGGCTGTCTCCTTCTCTCTCTCTCTCTCTCTCTCTCACACACACACACACACACACACACACACACACACACACACACATCACACTCCACAACTAACCCCCCAGGAAACCCGTAGGCTCTACCTTCAAAATATACCCAGAATCTGGCCTCTCTTCACCACCTGCAGCACTTCCCTCTAGTACAAGCCACTATCACCTCTAGCCTGGATTATCGTGATGGTCTCCTAACCAACCCCTTGATTTCTGCCCTTGCTCCCTGTGGTCTATTTGCAAAAAAAAGCCAAAGTGATCCTTTTAAAAGGAAGTTAGGTCCTGTCGATGCTCCACTGGAACCCTCCGACATCACCCCGTTGCCCATTCCCGTCACATCCAGCCCAGCCCCTTCTCTGACATCCACTCCTACTGCCTTCACCTTTCGACGACTTTTCAAATACACTCGACCAACTTTTGTTTTGCTTTTGCTGTCCTGCGAGGCTTGTGGGATCTTTTTCTCCCCACCAGGGACTGAACCCGGGCCCTCCTCAGTGAGAGCACGGAGTCCTAACCACTGGATGCCAGGGAGTTCCCTCCGCCTACAGTCTTGATGTTTTGCAAACACACCTTGCTGTTTCCTGCTTCAGGGTCTTCACACTTGCTCCACCAACAGTCTGGGTTGGTCTTGTCTTAGACGTGTGTACAACTAACCCCTCATATCCTTGATTTTTGTCAAATGCTTTTTCTGCATCAAAGAGAGGATGGCGTGGTTTTCCCCTTCACTCTGTTAATGTGGTGTATTACACTGATCAACTTTTGTATTTGAATCATCCTTGCCTTCCAGAGGTGAATCCCACTTAGTCATGGTGTATAATCCTTTTAATGTGCTGCTGAATTTGGTTGTCTAGTGCTTTGCTGAGGATTTTTACCCCTCAACTCCTCTAAGTCTTTGCTCAAATGCTACCATCTCCATGAGGTCTGACCACCCTATTTAAAATTGCAAACAATTTCCCATCTTTGTTTTTTTTAATTTATTATTATTATTTTTTAATATTTATTTTTGGCTGTGTAGGGTCTTCGTTTCTGTGCGAGGGCTTTCTCTAGCGGCGGCAAGCGGGGGCCACTCTTCATCGCAGTGCGTGGACCTCTCACTATCGCGGCCTCTCTTGCTGCGGAGCACAGGCTCCAGACGCCTAGGCTCAGTAGTTGTGGCTCACGGGCCTAGTGGCTCTGCGGCATGTGGGATCCTCCCAGACCAGGGCTCGAACCCGTGTCCCCTGCACTGGCAGGCAGACTCTCAACCGCTGCGCCACAAGGGAAGCCCCCCAGTTTTGTTTTTCTCCATAGACATTCATCACTTATTTGGCTTGTTGAACTCCCACGAGGACAGGGACTTGCCGTGAGGACAGAAATTTGTTTCCTTTTTCCCTTTTTTCTAATTGAGGTCTAATTCACATAGGCTGAAGACACAAATCTCAAGTGAACAATCTGATGAGAATTTTGGTAAATGTAATGCACGTAACCATGTAACACACACCTATCGAAACAGAACATTCCCGTTGCCCCGGGAAGTTCCCTTCTGCCCCTTCTCAGTCAGTCTCACACATCCACCCACTCACTGTGTTGATGTCTATCACCATAGGTTAGCTTTCCTTGCTCTGGAGTTTCATATAAATGGAGTTACACAGTTTGTACCCTTTTGTATCTGGCTTCTTTTGCTCAGCATGTTTTTGAGATTCAGTCACGTTGTTGCTTGCGGTGGTCCTTCGCTCCTTTTTCTTGTTCAGTAGCATTCCACTGTGTGAACATAATTCAGTTTGTTTACCTCTTTTTCTGATTATTGACATTTGTGTTGTTTCCAGTTTGAGGCCATTATTGATAAAGCTATAAAGCATCTATGAACATTCTTGTAGAACTCTTCTTGTGGGCATATGTTTTCATGTCTTTGGGGTAAATAACTAAGAGAGGAATTGCTGGACTATAGGGTAGGTGTATGTTTAACTTCATAAGAAACTACTGAACAGTTTTCCAAAATGATTATAACATTTTAAGATTCCTACCAGCTGTGTGTAAGAGCTGCACATCATGGACTGTGGTGTCAGCCATCTCAATTTTAGCCATTCTGCTGGCTGTGGGGTGGGATCTCGTTGTGGTTTTTAACTTGCATTCTCCTATGACTTATTTCCACATGCTTTTTTTTTTTTATATAAATTTACTTATTTATTTTAGGGCTGTGTTGGGTTTTCATTGCTATGCACGGGCCTTCTCTAGTTGTGGCAAGCGGGGGCTACTCTTTGTTGCAGTGCATGGGCTCTAGGTATGTGGGCTTCAGTAGCTGTGGCACAAGGGCTCAGTAGTTGTGGCTCACGGGCTCTAAAGTGCAGGCTCAGCAGTTGTGGCACACGGGCTCAGTTGCTCCGCGGTATGTGGGATCTTCCCAGACCAGGGCTTGTACCCGTGTCCCCTGAGTTGGCAGGCGGATTCTCAGCCACTGCACCACCAGGGAAGTTCCCTCCACACGCTTATTGAAGGCTGGGATTTTGTCCATTTTATTTATTGCTTTATTTCCTGCCCATTAGTGCAAGGTGGAGCCCATATTAGGGTATCAATGAATATTTGTTGAATGAATTAATCAATGATTTACTCTAAGAAATAAACAAATTAGATTGGATTCAAGGTTGTTATCCCTTAATAATAACCCAAAGAACATTCTCTCTGACTTGGATTTTGAAATCTTTCTTTAGTGGAAGAGAAAAGATATCCTAGCTTAATTCACTAGGAATGATATTCAACTCACAGCCCATTTTTCCCATTATGAACTAATATTACATTGATAGTCATGGTAGTTAGAATTTGCCATAGTGCTTTAGTTCCCTAAAACTTTGTTTAAAGTTTTTCAAATTATTTTATGCCCATAGTGCTGTTGCTACTTTTGAACATCATCAGGCTTTTATAGCTTGGGGAGAAAAAAAAATGTAAGAACTTTTAATAAAATTTAGGTAACTAATTGGAAATTATCCTTGGGTTTTTATTTGATATGCTCAGAATTCTTAAAGTGTAATGACTACCATTTGCACAAGCTTTCATAAACTATTACCTTATTTAATAAAGAAAAATTAGGCTGGGAATAGAGGTATTAAACTATAAGAATCTCTGAGGTTAGAATTTCTAACAGTAGTAGGAAAATTTTGTTTTAATGGAAAACTATGCATTGTTTAGCCTACAGCCTCTCTCAGTCATCCGAGTCTGATTCTCTGGGAACTATTTTACAACTTTGTAAATTGTAGACAGCTTATAGCAATCCTAAATAAATCCCAACCATAGTCATGTAAATCTTGTCCTGTCCAGTTTCCTTCTCTCCTGCTCTACAGAAAAAGAAGCTAGTTTTGCCTCCATCTGCAGATTCATTTCAATTCTCCTGCTCTATGAATGAATCTGTTGGAGTCCTCTTTGAACTGGTTGTAACAGCTTACCTGTGTCAAAAGAAAATTCAGAGGGAATTCCCTGCCGGTCCAGTGGTTAGGACTCAGCGCTTTCACTGCCGGGGCTGGGCTCGACATCTGCTCATGGTACTAAGATCCCACAAGCCAGCGAGGTGCGGCCAAAAACAAAAAAATTCAGAGAGCTTTACTTGATATGAATATTTTATTGAGCAAGAAAAACTTCACAAACTGGGAGACTTGAAAACCAGAAGGGGTAAGACACTCACTTTCAGCAGCTACAGCTCAGTTAAATGAGGAAGGATGTTGTTTTCTATCGCGATTGGTTAATAGAAACTTACATTCTTGCAGGGAGTGTAGCATCGCACAAGCTTACCTGTTTAGAGCTAATGGGCTAGGAAGCTGTAAGGGCATGCTGATGTGAAGAAAGCTTAAGTTTTGTTTAAGGTCAGAGTCAGCATCTGGGGGAGATCAGGACAGGTGAAGCTTTGGTTATGGGGCTAGGTGTGATTGCTTAGGGTATATTCAAACTGTGGCCTCCATGATGGTTTTTCTTTGACACCAGCTTCCTCATTAATGAGTTTTTAAAAATATTTTACACACGTTCGTTTCATAATATCTGTATGGGAGTAATAATTTTGCCCTTTGGAGGATAATTATCCTTTAATTAAATAATTGGCTGATCAATTAAAGAATTAGTTAACCATATAAGAAGGCTTATAATTAAGTTCTAACTTTGGGAATCTGGTTCACCTACATGCATCATTAACAGAGAGAGGAACTGTAGTAACTGGGATCTGGCTTAGTTTAGCCAGAATTAGTTTAGTTGTTTTTTCGCCCTACACTTACCTACTGATCAAGCGGATCAGATTGCAGAGAGGTAATTAAGGTAATATTTGATCAGAAACTTGGTCTTCATATATAAATAGATAAATAAAAGGTCCTACTGTGTAGCACAGGAAACTATATTCAATATCTTATAATAACCTATAGTATAAAAGACTGTGAAAAACAATATATATATTCATATATATACATATGGCTGAGTCATTTTGCTATATACTAGAAGGTAATATGGCATTGTGAATCAACTATACTTCAATTTAAAAAGCTTTATATTACAAAAAAAAAGAAAGAAACTTGGTCTTCAATAGACATGGTTCTTATGTCTTTTAAAAACGAAAGTTGTCTAAGATAGACTAGCTCTATATTTTCTCTGCTTCAAAATATATTTTAAATGTGGCTTGTGACAGGAGCTATTCTTAGAAACAAACAAAATGCTATCTTTTTTCCAACAGTTTCATATTAAGAGACTGAATATACAAATGAACAATGACCAGTCTGTATGACAATAGACTCTGAGCCACAACCTTGGCAGCAAGCAGTCCCAGAAGCCAAATCACAACCTCTGCAGCTATTAGTCCAGAATGATCAGATGAGGTCAATGACTGCCAGCTTCCTTAATATTTGCCCCACTTCCAACTCAGGAGCTACCGGAGAAAGGCAAAATGCTCCTCAGACCAAAAGCATAAGATGCCCTACTCTAGTCAGCCCACCTCCTGCTTCCGGTGCCAGCAATCTCCAATCACTGCTCACCTGGGGACTCTCATGCCCCTGTGGGTCTCTGCCCAAAGTAAGAGATGCTGGCTGATTCCCTTGCTAGAGCAAACTCCCAATAAATACCTCTGTTCATTCTCATCTGGGTGCCCTTTGTTTATTTCCACATAATACATTTACTTCACTAGAGAATCATGAAACTTACATGAAGAATTTATTATTGGCCCAGAGGAAACACTCAGAAAACTACAGGTTCATTCGTTCTTCCTGGAGATCAAAAAGTAGCTAGAAATTCCTCAACTATATTACTGATATGAAATCATACAGAAAAGTTGTGGGACAGCAAACAAGAGAGTTGAACTCTAAGGCCAGTCATTTTTGTTATAAATAAAGGTAATATTACAAATGAAACTTTAAAAATAAACTTGATTTTAATTTTCAGTACAGGAAAAAAGGTCCCTTGTTCCCAGTTTCTCAATCTTAAAGGTGAAAGGGACTTGTCCCTTGCCGAAGTTCGTTGTTTACAAAAGTCAAAATGGAGATCTGGGGAGATGACGCAGTTTACCAGAGAGCAGCGGGGAACCCCAAGGATAGCCTGGGTGTCTTTGGCCATGAACCCCTTCTCCCAGTAGCCTCAAATAAGCAAACACCCTAAGAAGAAACCATTTGCAAATAGTTTCCAAACACGTCCCCCAACATTCCTTCAAGTCATATTGTAAACCCTAAACTCTGAACCTCAAATCTTGCTTACTCCTACTTCAGTTTTCTTTCTACAACATCACTTCACCTTCGTCTGTTTCCAATTTTCTCATCAGCAAAAACTGTTTCAAATGAAATATTACCCAGAGCCCAAGAAGGCACGTGGGCTCCTCTTCACAGGTGCCTCGGTGCCTCCCCTCCGGAGGGCGCTGCACTTGTCTTACATAAACGTTAGGAATCAGAATTAGAATACTGCACCTCCAAGTACCCCAGGGCAGTGCTTTTCAAACCTTAATATGCAGACCAGTCACCTAGGAATCTTGTTAAAGGTCAGATTCTGGTTCAGGTCCTGGTGGTGTCGGAGAGTCTGCATTCCTGTCGAGTTCCCAGGGAAGGCAGTGCCAAGCCCCACCTGAGAAGAGTTTTAAAATCACACACGTGGGGCTTCCCTGGTGGCGCAGTGGTTGAGAGTCCGCCTGCCGATGCAGGGGACACGGGTTCGTGCCCTGGTCCAGGAAGATCCCACATGCCTCGGAGCGGCTGGGCCCGTGAGCCATGGCCGCTGAGCCTGCGCGTCTGGAGCCTGTGCTCCGCAACGGGAGAGGCCACCACAGTGAGAGGCCCGCGTACCGCAAAAAAAAAAAAAAAATCACACACGTATATCCCTCACTACTAGTTTAGGTGCACATATTCAGAGCGGAATCTGGGAGCTGTCATTTTAAAAGCTCCAAGGACCAGTTCTGTTTACAAACACAGTGCTACAACAACGTATTCCAAACTGCCCTGATGATAAGAACCACCTAAGACACTGGATTCAATGCTAGTTCTCAGGTCTTCGCCTGGAGGTGCTGATTTAGTAGATTTGGGGTGGAACCCAGGAATCTATTTTAAAAGGGACACAAATGACTAGCAGCCCAAAAGTTTGGCAGACGATGGCCCTCAAACACAATTTATAAACCATTCCATTCTGCTTTCCAGCTTTTGGATTTCTTCATTCTTTGATTCATTCGACTTTGTCACGACCGTCTCGGATCGGGTGGACTCCGACTGGGTCCTTTCCTTGCCCAGTGCCGACGGTGCCAATTGAACGAGACCAGGTTTGGCAAAGCAGAGGAGAAACTATTTGTTGATCAAGGAGTGGGCAAGGGAGAGCTCCTGCTCTGAAGACCCCTTCTCCCTGCTGGGGTGTTGGGGAGAGCAGGAAACTTAAGGGGTAAGAGGTGGGTGCACCACCAGAATTCTGGGAAAGGGGCGGAAAGTTCCAGAAACAGCTGGAACATGTGCAGTCCCTTGAGCTCCCTTGCACACGGACTAATTGTGCCTGGCAACGTGCAAGTCCCACCTTTGGGCGGAGGTCCTAGCATGGTAAGGGGCAAAGGCAACTTTTAGACACTTTGGGGCTCTTCTGTGCAGGCGCTGCCCTCATGGTCAGGCTGGAGCCGGTTCAGGGCAGTTGACTGTCCCCATCTTGGGCCTTTCTAGCTCTGGCTGGTTCTGCGGTTTTGCTTATGTGGCATCTGCCATAGTTCCTGTTAAGCGAGCACAGCTGTGGGCATAGATCAATGGATTGTGGTGGGAAAAGAGAAAGTAAGTTAGTCTCCATACACGTGTGGGTCTCCTCCCTGTGACAGCTTTGGTGTTAACTTCTGAATTATCTCCTTCAGGGCTTGATAAACTGCTGTTTCTTCAACTTTGCCATAATCAGACTTTCAGGTGGTGATTCTAAAAGGACCCTAGGCATCCCTCAGGCATTTTGGAAAGTTTAATTATTGTTTATGTAGAAAAAAATGAACCACAGAATCTAAGTATGAGCCTTTATTTGAGAACACCTGGCATGAGAAATCTCAAGAGGTGCAGTCAGTTTAGGGGAAAAGAGTAGACTGTTTTTTGTTAATTTTTATTTATTTATTTTTGCGGTACACGGGCCTCTCACTGTTGTGGCCTCTCCCGTTGCTGAGCACAGGCTTCGGACGCGCAGGCTCAGCGGCCATGGCTCACGGGCCCAGCCGCTCCGCGGCATGTGGGATCTTCCCGGACCGGGGCACGAACCCGTGTGCCCTGCATCGGCAGGCGGACTCTCAACCACTGCGCCACCAGGGAAGCCCGAGTAGGCTGTTTTACGGGACTTCAGCAAGAGGGGTCTGTCAAAATTCAGATCGTTCTGGGAATAGAGAAGAATTGTTCTTGAAGATTAGCAGCCATATCTAGCCATCTGGATTTTGCTTACAGTGCTGGGAAAGCTGATAGGAGCTAAAGTCCTGTGCAAGAGGGTTGGGCAGAAGAGCCATTGGGACAAACACCTGCCAGGTTCTCAGTGGAAATTTTCTAGTCTTTCAGGGTCTTGCAGTCCCTAATTTTGGTCGACATGGATACTGAGTCTCATATCTAGGTCTTACCACATCTTGGTTTGTTCAGTTCACTAGATCTATGTTACTCCTGACGATTGCTATCTCAGACTCTGCAAAGAACAGGCACCCAAGCTTCCCATGACTTTTGCCTTTGTAACTCCAGTCACTTGACAAGTGAGTGGTTGCACAGAGGAGAATATAGCAAATGACTGTGGAGACAAGTATTAGCATGAGATTTATCAGAAGACCTTGAACAGTGCCTCTCAGTCCTGTTAATACTGGCTGTCATGGACCGCATGTTTACATCCCCCCAAATTCAGATGTTGAAACCCTAATCTCCAATGTGATGGAATTTGGAGATGAGGCCTTTGGGAGGTAATTATGTCATATGGGTAGAGCACTCATGGTGGGGTTAGTGCCCTTATAAGAAGAGACAGGAAGGAACTTGTTCTCTTTCTGCTCAGCACCATGTGAAGATACAGCAAGAAGATGGTTGTGTGCAGGGGCTTCCCTAGTGGCTCAGTGGTTGAGAGTCTGCCTGCCGATGTAGGCGACACGGGTTCGTGCCCCGGTCCGTGCCGCGGAGCAGCTGGGCCCGTGAGCCATGGACACTGAGCTTGCGCGTCCGGAGCCTGTGCTCCGCAACGGGAGAGGCCACAACAGTGAGAGGCCCGCGTACCACAAAAAAAAAAAAAAAAAAAGGAAGATGCCTGTGCGTAAACAGGAAGAGGGTCCTCACCGAGAACCCAAGCTGCTGGCCCCTGAGTCTATAGAGAAATAAGATTCTAGATTAACGGGTCTGTGTAACACTCTCTTTGCTCATCTTTCTCATTTTCCCAAAGTAACAAAGATTAAGGGAAGAAACTTTATGAATTTCACTTTAGCAATAAGAGGTTTAAACTAACAGAGAGAGAAAAGATAGCCAAGCAAAGGAAGAGAAAGAGACCAAGAAGAGTTTGGCAGTCACTTACTCCAGGTATGCCTGCATCCTGATTCCCAGGTCTTGGGTAGAAACTGCTCATAGATAGCCACCTGCTGTGTAGTCTGAGGCTCTTGGGAAGATGGTCTCCTTCATGATGCTTCTGTTTCTGGTAACATCCCAGTGATGCTCAAGACAGTCTTATATTGGTATGATTTTCAATAAGCCAAAGTCTCTGGGATGAAGGTCATGCAGAGGTTCCTATAGTTTACCTTTTGGAAAAGCTGCTGGACCCATTTTATAAACTGGGATATTCTGCATTCACCCTCTATCACCTTTTGCCATATTGGACTGTACAAGAACAGAGTCAAGGATGAGGGTGAGATCCACAGACACATGGAGTATTCAGCGAGCAGCAGATGTGGGGATTGTCTATGAGTTCCTGCTGGAGTGACCCGAAAGGCCATTAGAGCCTTTGGCTGTAGTAGCCAGAGTTGCTCTGGTAGTTTCATAAATTACCATTTATTCATTTAATTTTCTCTGAGGACTATTGGTGATAAGGCAGCAAAGCTTACGTGTGACAGGGCCCTAGAGAGTTCCTTAACTACAATTTCAGTGAATTGGGTTCCTTAATCACTAGACAAATTAGGTGAGTTTTCTTCAAGTGGGAGACATAAATACTAAAAAAAATTTTGCTACTGTCATAGAAGTTACTTTACAATAAGAGAAGACTTCAACCCAAGCAGAAAACAGAGACGGAGTAGTAAGAACACATTTAGAATCCCATGAGAAAGAGACTGAATTAAATCCATCTGTAGAGTTTTAAAAGGGCATAAAGGTTTTGGCTCATTTCAATTTTCCTTCTTTACAGTTTTCCCAGGAGTGTGGTTTGGATGGATGGATCATTCCAGAGATATCCTCTGAAGTCTTATGAAAGATTTCCCACAAAGGCTTATTGAAGACTCTGATATAGTAGGATATGTGTGTTTGGTCTTTGTTCCTAGTACATGTTGTACCTTCACCCTATCTGAAAAAAGTTGGGGTTAACAGTGAATGCAACTGTATTGCCTGGTGTTAGAAATAGCCCACTAATCTTATAACCCTTCCCTATGTGACTCAGGGTGCGCTGGGGCAGAGGTACTTGCTAGACTAGTATTGCTGCCTGCAGTCTAAACCAGCACAGTGGCCAAACCTAATGTCCCTTCCAAAGGTGGAAAAGTTTGGGTATAGGTAGAGAGAAGGAGGAATAGTAGCCGAGGGTAGAGGAACAAATAAAAGAGTTATGAAATAAGGGAAATCCAATATTACATTAATACCTCAAAAGAGGCTCAGAGCAAGAGATGACATTGTCTCTCAGCTCAATTTATCAGGAGCCTAAAAGGGTAAAAGCAGATATTGCTGACAGCACTCCTGCTTTTAGAATCTGATGAGATGGAGTGGAAGGCTGCAAACCTGAGGGGCCTCACCCTGGAGACATTTTCATACAATATGGATCCTGGACCGGACTAATTATTAATGACTGAATGGGCTCTAGTCATGTGCTGCATCTCTTAACTGTTAGGATCCCCAGACCTGTGGTATATTTTTAAATATATATGTGGTCTTTGTCCCCAGTTCCTGGCACAAAGCTTCTAAAACCCTTGGAATTTCCTGCGATAGGAGCATCTTTCATTCCTCATAACAAGCCCTTTTCAACCATCCCTGAGTTTAGGTTGATGAGGTGACTCTTGGTAGACCTTTACTCTTTATTATTATTTTTAATGCAGTTTTTTAAAGATTTTTTTTTGATGTGGACCATTTTTAAAGTCTTTATTGAATTTGTTGCAATATTGCTTCTGTTTTATGTTTTGGTTTTTTGACCACGAAGCATAGGGGACCTTAGCTCCCCGACCAGGGATCAACCCACACCCCCTGCATTGGAAGACGAAGTCTTAACCACTGGACCACCAGGGAAGACCCTTGGTAGACCTTTAGACAGCTTCAGGATGGGGGCTGGTCAACAGAGGAACCACCCTTATGACTAGAGGGCTGGAACTTTCAGCCCCATCCCCAGAACTCACGGGAGCAAAGACAGACTGGAGATGGAGTTCACTCACCAATGGCCAGTGATTTAGTCGATCGTGCCTACATAATGGGACCTCCATAAAAGCCCCTAAACGATGGGGTTCAGAGATCTTCTGGGTCGGTGGACGCATCGAGATTGGGGGAGGGTGGTGCACCTGGAAAGGGCATGAAAGCTCTGCCCTTCCTCTCTCTCCAGTACCTTCTTCTATGCATTCTTCCATTTGACTCTTCCTGAGTTGTAAGAAACGGGTAACAGTAAGTAAAGCCCTTTCCTGATTTCTGTGAGTTGTAGTGGCTTATTGAAACTGAGAAAGGGATTGTGGGAACCCCTGACTTTGCAGCCAAGTTGGGCAGAAGTGTTGGTAGCCTGAGGACCGGGTCCTTGTGACTGGTGTCTGCAGTGAGGGCAGTCTGTGGGATTGAGCCCCTGGACCTGTGGGGTCTGATGCTAACTCCAAATAGATGGTGTCAGAATAGAAGTAACTGGGCACCTAGTTGGTGTTCAGAGAATGAGAAAATTGCAGAAATATGAATTTTACAGTTTTCTTTCTGTGTTGTTTAATTTCCACATATTTGTGAATTTCCCAAGTTTCATCTGTTGCTGATTTTTAATTTCATTCCATTATGATTAGAGAACACACTTCGTATGATTTAAGTACTTTTGAAATCATTGAGACAAGTTTTTTTCACCCAGCATACTGTCCATCCTGGAGAATGTTCCATGTGCACTTGAGAAGAATGTGTATTCTACTGTTATTGGGTGTAACGTCTATAGATGCCTGTTAGGTCTAGTTGGTTTTGTAGTGTAGTTTGTCTTCTATTTCTTTGTTGATCTTCTGTCTAGTTGTTCTAGCTATTATTGAAGCTATTATCAAAGTCTCCACTTACTAAATTTTCTACTTCTTCCAGTTCTGTCAATTTTTGCTTCCTGTATTTTGGGGCTTCATTGTTAGGGTGTATGTGTTTATAATTATAATATATTCTCAATGGATTGGCCCTTTTGTCATCATATACTTTCTTTCTTTGTCTTTCATAACCATTCAGTATTTTTGTCTTAATTGTCTGTTTACCTAATATTGTTATAGCCACTCTAGCTCTCTTTTGCTTACTCTTTTCGTGGAATATCTTTTTCCATTCTTTTATGTTCAACCTGTTTATGTCTTTAAATCTAAAATGAATCTCTTGTGGACAGTATATAGTTAGACCATGGTTTTTTAAAAATCCATTCTGCCAATCTCTGCCTTTTAATTGGTGTTTTAATCCATTTAAGTGTATACTGTTAAGGAAGGACTTACTTCTGCCATTTTGCTACTTGTTTTTTATATGTCTCATGTCTTTTTTGGTCTTTTATTCTTCCATTACTACCTTCCTTTGTGTAAGTAGATCTTTTCTGATGTACTATTTTAATTCCCTTGTTGTTTCTTTTGGTATATATATTTTTAGTTATTTTCTTAGTGGTTGCTCTGGGATTACAATTAATATATTAACTTATAAAAACGTAGCTCAGATTAATACCAACTTAATTCCAATAGTATACAAAAACTTTGCTCTTATATAACTTCATTTCTTCCCCCTCTTTCGTGCCATTAATGCCATACATATTACATCTTTATTCTATGCCCATTAACATAAATTTATAATTATTGCTTTCTATAGTTGCCTTTTAAATCAGATAGGATAAGAAAAAAGTGTTACAAACCAAAAAACATTTCTAGTGTCCTTTCATTTCAACCCGAAAGACTTCTTTTACTATTTGTCTGCTATTAACAAATTCTCTTGGGTTTTGTTTATCTGTTTTTTTTTTTTTTGGCTGCACTGGGTCTTGGTTGTGGCACGCTGGATCTTCTTTGCAGCACGCGGATCTTCATTGCGGCACACGGGCTTCTTAGTTGCGGCATGTGGGCTTTTAGTTGCGGCATGCGGACTCTTAGTTGCAGCATGTGGACTTCTTAGCTGCAGCATGTGGACTCTTAGTTGTAGCACACATGTGGGATCTAGTTCCCTGGCCAGGGATCGAACCCGGGCCCCCTGCATTGGGAGCATGGAGTCTTACCCACTGGACCACCAGGGAAGTCTCTATCTGGAAATATCTTAATTTCTCTAAAATTCCCTCAGCTCACGACCCAGCTTCTTGGTAGTCACCTTTTCTTCAGGCCACAGAGGGGTCCCAGCTCTGTTCTAGAGGGTTGGGTTCTACCAGCTTGTCTGTACTATGAGACCCTGCCTCCTGATTCAGATGGGCTAAGAAAGAAAATGACTGAATTTGGACTTGGAACCAACTGACTCTTAGGAGTTGTCAGGGAACATATTTCCCACCAAGCAAAATGGACAGTAGATGTCGATAAAGCCGTGCGTGGAAAGTATAGTGTATCCAGGGCCTATGGAAGACACAAAGAAGTATCAAACACTGTTCTTATCTTCAGGGAAGTGACAGGAAAGATAAATTGAGCAAAAGGGAATTCCTGTTGTGTCCAGGCCATAAGGTAGTCCCTAAAAGTCAATGATAAATGAGTCAAGGTCCTCAGGAAACTTATTGTCTCCTGGAGAAAATTAGTAGAAGGACTAATTATATTACAGTTTGATCAACACTAGCACTGAGCATAGGGTGCTGCAAGCACTCAGAGGAGGTCCTCCTAATCCAAACTCAGGGCCAGGGAAGGAGAGGGTTCAGTAAATGCTTTTAAGAGAAGCTGAAATTAATTCTTGTATAATAGTAGTTAACATTATTAACAGATTACTATCTCATTTAATCCTCTCTATAGCCCTATGTGGTAGGTACAAACATTACCCCCAAGTTACAGATGAGGAAACTGAGCTTTGGTGAAGTTCAGGGACTTGGCTAAACTTCCCAGTTCTGGCAAGAAGGTCACACAGCTCTGAAGTGGTAAAGCTGAGCAGCCCTAACCAGGCATAATGAGCTTTAACCACCCATATTCATAACCACTGTGTAGCATGACAGATCACTAGTAGTTCACTAGGCTGGAATGGGAGAGGGGAACTTCAAGTCAAAGGAGTCAGGAGGAGAAAGATGGAGGGGTGAGAGTACAGGATGTGTTCTGGAAACTGAAGTAGTTCAGTGTGGCCGGATCAAGAGAGTAAAGGGGGAAATTTTTGGAAAAAGGAGGAAGAGGTAGGTTGACGGAGGGACTCACGAAAGAGAACCATTGATGATTTTAAGCATCAAGAACTAAGATGAGACTTTTAAGGTACGCAGAATGGATTGTGGAAAGGGAAGGTGTATGACTACTCAAAGAAACAAGGCAGGATGACAGTTGCTTAGTCCCCAGCAAAAAGGATGATCTTAATTAAAGTTGTAGCAGGAATGGAGAGGAAGTACAGATTCAAGAGATGCAGAGACATTATACTCAGAAATGTGGCAGTCAGCTGTTTTTCTACCTGAGCACCACACTCTAAGGGGCCTTTTCAGATTTTTGGTAAAATCTAGAAATTTTGCAGAGAACTAAGGCAAATGCACTGTGGACTTTTTCCTTTGATGATAACACCTAGCTTTCTGACTTGAAAAACTATATGTAATTAGTGGCAATACTCCCCTAATTAGAGAAGTACAAGAAGAGGATTTGGGGTGGAATACATAAATTCCAGTTGGGTTCATCTTGAGTTTAAGGTAAGTAAGGGACTCTGGGGTTAAGGGAAGCTCTAGAGGCAGTTGATATACTTCTGGAGTTCAAGAGAGTTCTGGTTTGGATGTTGTGTAGACAGTCTGCAAGGTGATCAATCCTCCCAGGTTCCCAGGACTGAGAGCTTTCCTGGAACATGGGACTTACAGTGCTAAAGCCAGGAGAGTCCCAGGCAGAGCAGGACAGCTGGTCACCCTAGGACTGGTCTGGGGCCCCAGAGAGAAAGCTGAGTTAGAAACATATATGTGGGCAGCACCAGTCTGTAAGTGACAGCAAGGAAGGGATGGAATCACCCAAGAAGAATGTGGTGTAAATAAAAAACTGCCAGGGAACGAATCCTGAGGCATGCTAACACTAAATGAAAAGGTAGGGAAATAAAAAACTGGCCGAGGTAGTATGGCTCTGTTGGTTGGTTACCGAGTAGCCATTCTCTCTTGTGGCTGGTCCCAGCCAATCGTGGCAATCCTCTCCCCCTTTCCATGTGGGTCTAAGGGTGGACTTGTGACCCAGTGCTGACAAATGAGATTCTTTGGTTCCTTCAGCAAGCGGGGACTGATTGCCTACCAGGTGCCAAGGCTGTGGGGATACAGATGAGAAGAAAATCCTTGACTTCATGGAGTCTACTTTTTCATGGATGAGAAAGATAATAAAGAAATAAAGGCATATGTCAGCTATTGATAATCCCTAAGAAGAAAAAGCAGAATAAGGGGAATAGGGAAAATGGGTTGAGGTACAGTAACATTTTATATGGAAAGTCAGGAAAGGCCTCAGTAGTAAAATGGCATGAAGTGTATGGGACACTGTCCTGGTGGTAGGTACAAATATTACCTACCAGGGGTCTCAGCGCCACCTTGTGTCCACAGAGGGAGGTACCACTAAACCATGTCCAAAGGAAAGAGCCTGGATTCTTGATTGATATCACTGAGCAGCCAAACCCATCCCTACTGATACAGGGATAAAAAAGGAAAGAAAGAAAGGTGGGAAGAAAGTCAGAAAGAGCTGTGTCCTAGAAACTAAGGGGAAGGAGAGTTAACAGTTTCAAATGCTGCAGAGAGGCCAAGGAAGATAAATGTTTGAAAGTGTCTAATGGTGACCTTGACCAGGGCCGTTTCAGCAGAGCCACGGGGAAGACGGGAAGCACATGACCACACCTTTTCGAGGACCTTGCTGTGGAAATCGAAGGTGAGGAGAGGACGCAATCTCCAGATGAGGGGATACAAACCAGAGGATGAAATTCCTAAATTCATAACTACGCCTAAGTTTGTTTTACATTGCGGAAAAGTAAAAAAACAATAGACAGGGAGAAGCTGAGCATATGGGAGTTAATTGATAGAGACAGTACCCAGGGGGAAAAAAAGCCACAAATGTACAAACTGCTTTTCTTCTAACGAAAAGCCAAAGTCCTTCTTGGCTTTCAAGGCCCCCGCTAGAGCTCTCCTCTCATCCCCAGCCCTCTCCCCACCTGCCCTCTGAGGATTTGGTCACCTGGCCTTCTTGCTGGTCCTCCCACTAGCTGCTGTTCGCTCTTTCCCCAGATATCTAAGCTCTCCCTTCCTTCCATGCTCTGCTCACAGATGATCTTTCTAAGGAGTCTCCTTGACCAACCGATATAAAATAACAACGCCATGCCCGCACCATCATTCCCAATCCCTCGCCTAATTTTTTTCTGTCGCATTTATTACCACCTGACCTACCATACATCTCACTTACTTAATCGTCCACTGCCCGTCTCCCCACTAGAACGCAAGCTCCATGAAAACAAGGCCTTCGCTTTGTTTTCAGCGTTGAGAACATTGTGTGGCACATGGTAGGCATCCAACCAATATTTGTGGAATGAACAAATATGTGGCAAAGGAGTAGCAGAGACAATACGTGAACTTAGAAAAAGGAGTCATTGTGACACCGGGCGATCACAAAAGGCTCAGGTCCAGGAAGGCAGCATGAGCAATGGCAGCTCACATTTCTTGGCTACATACTACCCACTAGATACTGTTCTAAGTGCTTTACATAAATTGTCTTTTAAGCTTCAAAATGGGTCTAGAATGTGGGCGCTCCTGTGACTTCTGTTTTACAGGTAAAGACGGAGGCGCAGGGAGGGTAGGTCATGTGCTCAAAGTCTCATAAATAATTTGCAGCAGGGCTGGGATGACGAACTCAGGCAGAGCTGGGCATGTAAAGATCAGGCTGTAGTCCCTTAGCCTTTAAGGATTTAGACTTGCTGATGAGAAAGGAGAAAGACATTTCAGGCACAGCATTTCTGAAAGGCCAGAATTTACAAGTTCATTCTGGAGAGAATAAAGAGCCCAGTCTGACTAGAGAGGATGTTCAGGGGCTCCAGGAAATGGGAGAGAAAATTAGAAAGATAGGGTGGGGCCGGCTGGTGGACAGCTCAATTGCCAGGCTTGGATTCCATTAGGAATTTCAACTGGGAGTCATGGTAGGTGTGTGATCAGAGGAGTAACAAAATGTAAACAGCAGTTCAGTAGCTGTCAGCATGTTAACAGCCTCTGAAAACAAAGCAGACACAGTAAGGAGTATTGGGAGGGTGAAGGAAAAGCTTTCTCATCACCAAGTTCAAACTACTCTGTATTTTAATTATGCATTTTAAACAGATGAAAAGGTAGCCTGGCAATCCTCACCAACTTTCCCTGGCTCCAGCAGACAGATTTAGATGTCCCAGTCAGTAATTAGCCATTGTTAATAGTGATGATGCAGTCATGACCGTATCACCCGAGTTCTACATTTCACATCCTTTACATAAAGTATTTCATTTAATCTGCACAGCAACCTGTCCATAAGAGGAAACTGATGCTCAGTTCTAGACTCATAGACTGTTAGAATGGAAACAAACTTTAATATCATCCGTGCTATGGTTCAGTTTTCTCTGCAACATCTGAAACTCACCAGAGTCCTGCCTGATTCTGAGAGGGGGGATGGGCAGCATTTCACAAAGTCAGTCTCTCACCCTCAGCCCACAGCAATCCTCAGGAGCTACAAGAACATCAGAGGAAAATATCACGAATATCTCAAGGGTACTAAGGGCTGCCTGTATTTGCAGTTGCAAAAATCTTTATCCATATAAAAATGTAGTCCAGGAAAGCTTAGTCTATTTTCCCCTTCTGGACTCAGCCTATTTCTACCTCATCATTTTTTCATATGCCAGAAGTACAGGAAGGGAATTCAGGGGAAAGTCAAACAATATGTATCATGTGTGACTGTATGGCAGGCTCTTTACTCACAATACCTCATTTACTTCCCCTAACAACCTTGTGAACTAGATTACTAATCTCAGTTTTAATACAACATAGGGAAACTGAGGCCAAAGAGCTTAAGTAACTTGCATAAATTCACCTGGGCCTGGCAGTGGCAAGAACCTGGATTCTGATCCAGGTCCATCTGGCTTAAGACTTCATCTGCATCACGTCCTGTGCACTCTCTTCTCTCTTCGTTGCTTCTTCCAGTATAGTCTCCAGTTGTACCCAAATTGCTGTCCATCAGTAAGCTGCTTGGACAGCTTCTGGCTTCAACACATAATGCCTTTAACGTCTGTACCAGTGCTGCGGAGGAAACAGCGGGCCCCACCCACTAGAGACAGCAACCAGAAGCATCTCCCACCACCCTTACTCCCACCCGATCGTGTGGCAAAACACTTCAAAAGGGAAACCCAGGAACTATTCCCTCTCTGTTTACTTAGGTGACATCCATAAGAGCTCACATCACACACAGTGTCCTGGCCTCACCATATTTGGCAGTGATCAACAGGTAGAACCCAAGGTTTTACAACAGAGACATGAAGGTTGAATGGGTGGGACCAGAGCAAAGAAGGTGCATCGGGTATAAGGTGCCCCCTGACCCGGTCACATACTGCTAAGGGCTGTGGGCTGTGTCCCTCCCAGTCAACTGTGGAGGCTAGAGGGACTCACCTAGGCCAGCATCCCAAGCTACTCGTCAGCTCTTTGGATTAAATCAACATTTACAGAACTGAGGTTTTTCACATTTGCTAAAGTATGTCCCTCGGGGGCATATTAAGAACACAGAAACCTTGTGTATGATGGACAATAGTAACCACTAGAGAGCGGTATCCCCAACTAGCTCAGTTGTCAACAACTCTCTTTTGAGAATCTGCTAGGGGTGGACGCTGTGGGAGAAACAAAAATGAGTAAGGCTTGCTGCCTCCCTTCAAGGAGCTTGAATATGAATCTCAGTAGTTAACTGCCTATGTGACAAAATAAACTCTGTAAAAGAGCAGAGTACAGTGGCTCTAAAGGCAAACTGTTCCCCCACTTAATAGCTCTGTGAGCTTGATTAAGTGACTTAACCTCTCTGTGCTTCAGCATCCTTGTCTATATATAAAACAAGATAACGAGAGGTAACTGTCATAGGGTCGTGATGAGGATTAAATGAGTCAATGCTTATAAGCTTCTTAAAGCAGCGCCTAGAAGACAGAAAACATTCAATAAATATTTATAATAATTATTATTATTTAAAATGCCAATAAGTATATCTCTGCATGAGTCAAATCAGCTAGAATTTTTATAAATTAGCACAGGAAGTCCTCATCTGTTCATTGTTTCAGGAGTTAGAATATGTATATCTTTATACAGAAACATTGTAATAGATGTAATAGATGACGTTTAGTTCCCAGGCCCTCAAACAAAAGACTCTTTAAGCCATGCTATCACTTAAGACTTTCATGTTTGCTGTTTAAAAACAAATTTAAAACCGTTCTATTGTAATAATAGAAAAAACAAAAAACGATTTAAAATATAATCAACTTTTTATTTATCTTGAAAGTTGACACTTTAAGAAATACAGGGTAGATTTTTAAAAATATTTATTTATTTAATTTATTTATTTGGTTGTACCAGGTCTTAGTTGCAGCAGGCGGGCTCCTTAGCTGCAGCTCCAGGGCTCCTTAGTTGCAGCACGTGGGCTCCTTAGTTGTGGCATGCGAACTCTTAGTTGCAGGATGCATGTGGGATCTAGTTCCCTGACCAGGGATCGAGCCCAGGCCCCCTGCATTGGGAGCATGGAGTCTTATCTACTGTACCACCAGGGAAGTCCCCAGGGTAGATTTTTAAATGGATGAAAACGAACATGGAAATTTCTGACAAGATGAAAAGAAACATCTGGGTACTTGAAAGGCTTTAGAGGTCGACACTCCTAAGTTTTTAGAAAGTCTTATTTCATTCAGGACTTATATGGCTTTTTTTCCCAACCACTATTAGCAGTGGTTTTGCACCTGTACCGGGAATTAAAAAGAGGCAGAAGAGGACGAAATATTTTCCTTAAAATGATATGTATACATGTGGAAGAAAAAGCTGTCTGGAATGCAGTTAACTCCATTTAAAGAAAAAAAAAAGCAGGATAGAATCCCCAAAAAGAAAAATAAAATATAACAGTCACTGATTTTCAACCACTGCACATTTCAAACCTGCACTTTTACATGGTAAACAACGGTACCCAGCAAAATGTTGGAGTTGGGCCCTTGTTTGAGGTTTCTGCCAGCCAACTTTACAGGATGTCATCTTTGGCAGTTAGCCCATATGATTTAATACCTTACTCTGTTTCCTCTTATTTTAATTAAAAAATCAGAGAAAATTAAAAAATAAAGACCACATTAATAGAAAACAATTGAAACAGAGATGGTTCTCAAAGGAACACCTCCTAAGTCTCAGTTGAATGTCCACTGGTCAAGCTGTGAAGGAAAAGAAGAAAATTAAAGACTATGTGCCCAGTATTAGAAATATATATTTGAAGAGTGTGAAATACAATTAAAGATTTGATTTTCCGTTTTAGTTCTCTAGCAATGAAAACTCCCATAACACATAAGTTCATATAGACCACATAAATCCAACTTTTTAACTTTTGATTTTCAGAAATGCTGCACATCGGTACAAGAGTAAAGAGGTGGCCAGTACAAATCAAGGAAGCACCTGTGCCAGGTGATTCTCCATGGTGGCCACCAGGAGGCACCATCAGCTCATTCATAACTGCCTTGGTCGGGGAGCTGTAAGTGAGGGAGGGCGTTTCCAGTGTGGTTTAAGAAGGAAAAAAAAAAAAAAAGGCTTCCCTGGTGGCGTAGTGGTTGAGAGTCCGCCTGCTGATGCAGGGGACACGGGTTCGTGCCCCGGTCCGCTAAGATCCCACATGCCGCGGAACGGCTGGGCCCGTGAGCCATGGCCGCTGAGCCTGCGCGTCTGGAACCTGTGCTCCGCAACGGGAGAGGCCACCACAGTGAGAGGCCCGCGTACCGGGAAAAAAAAAAAAAAGGAAAAAACAAACTGCTGTTTAAAGCATTCATTCAGTTGGGACTTTTACAAATTAGTATTTGTAACTGAGAGACTGCCAGAGATTCAGAATGTGTTTCAGCAAATGATTTTGCTGTCACTGACATCCCTTGTATAAATGCTTTTAAATGCAGTCTTGAAGGTAACTGATTCTCACTTCTCTATTCTCTCAAGAGCCTGTAGAATTATTCCAGTTCTGACAAGTCCCCAGTAGCTTTGTCTGCTGGAGTAGATTATCTTATCTCTTTGAACCCTGAAACACCAAATCTAAGTAAGAATCTGACCTTAGATCTTTATTTAAATTTGATAAACTGTCGCACTTACATTTATCTGCGTGCTATTGGTGTCAAGACAGGAGTCAGATTCTAGACTAAATCAAACCCCAAGTCAAGAAAATGGCAGTCATGCAGCCCCTCTCAGTTCCCAGGGCTCCACTCCCAGGAAGACACCTAGTGTTGCTGCGTGATGGCTATAGGCCCCCCTTCTCTTGCACTAATGTTGTCCAGTATGCTTTCCCCTTTCAGCTGTTTCCTATTGCTGACAATCTGCTTACTTTAAGGCCTAAGTTACTCTAAACTATTTAAAAGACAACTGGGCTGTGTGAGAAGTTTTGGCTGGTAAGCCTTGCCGGCTGCTAAAGAAGGTCTTCCTGGGAAGCAGAAAGCTGGTGGGGACCTCACAGTCAGGGTCTGGTCCAAAAGCGAACTTTGGCAGGGCACAAAGATGGAGTCTTATACTACCACATTCCCAAGAGACTATGGTACAAAGAACAATATACTGCAACTTATTACATCATAATGAACAAGTAGGGCAGAGGAGCACTGATGGAGGCACACGGTTTGATGGAAAAAGCTCTTAGTTATTGAGTTGTTTCAACTGATAGTAGCCAAATCCATTAGATGTGGGTTTTGTTTGCTGATGTCTCAGGGGACACATCATTTCCACATGTGGGGAATGCATTTTCCTGTAATGTCCCGCACAGACTACAGTATGAATGTGCCTTATTTTATAGTCACTTACCACACTGTACGTCCCACATGCTGTTCCTTCGCTCCAGTGAAGAGTAAGGAAGATCACAGCACAGTGTTAAGATAGGCTAGGCTATACCGGGTAACAAACGAAACCCTGAGCTCTCAGTGGCTGAACAGTATAACAATTTGTTTTTCATTCATGCTGATGTTCCTGGTCAGAGCATTTTCCAGGACAGCTGTTCTCTAAGCAGCAAATTCAGGGATTGGCGCTTCTCCTATCACGTGTTTCTGCCATCTTGGAGTCTTCACTTCCAGCAGCGCAGATGGAGAGACAGCCAGACTGAAAGAACGTGAGAAAGTTTTATGTAAGGGATGCTGGGAAATGTAGTCTTCCTCTGAGCTCAAAAAGAAAATGAAATGGTTTGGTGGACACATATAATCAGCTCTGCCATGATCATGAATCTTTATTTCTAACAAAGGACCTTTCTGTAAATATCAAGTTCATCTTTCCCTTTCAATCCCACCTTCTGGGATTCTGTAAAATTTCTAGTAACAGGGAGAAATTAAATAAAACTTCTGCATCCCTGTGAATTTATCACCTATATAACCTACACAAGCATCTTAATCTACATAAGATTTCACTTAACCTGGAAGAATATTCTAATTATAAGCCACCCTCCATAGATGGAAGAACAATGACCACACTCCGCCTCACCCTACCATTCCCACCTTTAGACTTCACACCATGTTACACTTAGAACCTACAGCCATTTGTAGGGTCTTGCTTCTCCACATTTGCAAAGCCTTAATCCCACCCCAAACACAACAAAGAACATTAATGTTTCCAAATTCCTGACAGATATTAATCTTTGGGATTTAGGGATGAGATATCAGAATTCCCAAGAATTCCTGAAACCATAAGTTTTTCTTAAAATACTGCCAACATTATTCCTACTCTTTATTCACAATTATGGATATAGGAAACAAATTTATTTAATAATTAATAAATATTACGTTTAGTGGTATTACAGAGAACTACAGTCTATGGCAGATATCCAAACACTGAATAAACGTGGGTGAACATTAGTAGATAGTATTTGAATAAGGTAACAGTCATATCTCCCAGCAAGGTTAACAGCACTACCAGAATCACGTGAAGAAATTGCCAACCTAAGCATTTGTTTTGCTTCCCAAATGTGTTATTTTTTGTAACACCACTCGCAGGATTTGTATAAGGTATATGATGCATGTAAATGTATTGATATTTATTTTATTTGCAAGAATGACTCACTGTTAGCAGCAGATGGGGCCATGAACACACACCTATAACATGGCAACAGCTACAAGCAACATGGGCTGATTGGATGGTGACCGCTTCTCTCTTGACTTCAACCTTCAGCTCCACATGTCAGCAAAACCTTATGGAGCAAAGCTCAATGGAATTCTGACGCAGACGTGGTAAATCAGGGCAAGTGCAACCAACTCCCGTACCAGGACTAGCTCGCGCTCACTGATTGCCAGTCTCCTGCCTGCTGTGGCCGACCTTTGATGAGTCCTTTGCCTTTTACCCTCTTCCCAGCACTGACTAGTTCCCATTCACTTGGTGAGACCTCCTGAGCTCTGAATGCTGCTTCCCTCCAGCTGTTCCTTCTCAGGCTTCCCACACACACTTCCCTGCCTTACCTACTGCCTACCTGGCCTTGGTCCCGCTGCTTAACTCCAAGACCTGAGCACTGCCAGCTCCCATTTCCATCGATGCCCTGTGTAACACACTGATGATACCTCACCTTACCTATGTGGGCCTTAATGGAAAATACATATATAAATAATATCTTAGGAAAAGGAACCCTCCTACGCTGTTGGTGGGAATGTAAATTGGTGCAGCCACTATGGAAAACAGTGTGAGGTTCCTCAAAAACTTAAAAATAGAGTTACCATATAATCTAGCAATCTCACTCCTGGGCATATATTCAGAGAAAACCCTAATTTGAAAAGATACGTGCACCCCAGTGTTCACAGCAACACTGTTTACAATTGCCAAGACATGGAAGCAACCTAAATGTCCATCAACAGAGGAATGGATAAAGAAGATGTGGTACATAGATACAATGGAATATTACTCAGCCATAAAAAAGAATGAAATAATACCATTTGCAGCAACATGGATGGACCTCGAGATTATTATACTATGTGAATGAAGTCAAAGAAAGACAAATATTTGATATCACTTATATGTGGAATCTAAAATATGATACAAATGAACGTATTTACAAAACAGAAACAGACTCACAGACATAGAAAACAAACTTATAGTTACCAAAGGAGAAAGGAGGGGGGATAAATTAGGGGTTTGGGATTAACAGATACAAACTACTATATACAAAATAGATAAACAAGGACCTACTGTGTAGCACAGGAAACTATATTCAATATCTTGTAATAAACCACAATGGAAAAGAAAAAAGCAATAGCTTAAATTTATATATTGTACTTCATATATGATCTCAATCTCATGACACCTCTGAGAGACAAAGATGATGGCGGACTTTATTTTCTCCATCTTAAGATGAGAAAAATGGATGCATATGGAAAGTGCGATAAATTTCAGTGGTCAGCTTTTCATAGGGCTGGACTGGGACCAGTGTTTCTTTTTTATTCTTTGAATAGATATTTGAATGCCTACTAGTGCCAGGCACCTAATGCAGTTTTTATTTCATTGCTTTATATTCCCTAGGAGGGAATGTGCTTATATTAGTGGTGAAGAATAACATTCTACCACTATAACATTTGAACCAGATATTCGTAACAAGAGGTTATGGAGGTAGAGTCTGTGTTGGTTGAATGTTATTTAGAAAGCATTAATCATATCTGAGCACTTTCATTAATTGTTTCTTAATGATTGATGCTAAGAGCTGATTCATCCACTTTTACAGCCCAGAGAGGAAGGCATGGGGCACTGTCAGAGACAGGCATGAGGAGCACTTTGCAGCTTATAAAGTGCTTTCACTTATATGTCCTCCAATACAATCCTCAATTTTCTGAAGGAATAGGGCCAGGATTATCTTCATTACATAGATGAAACAAAGACAGCAGCGTAAAATGAGATCCAAGGAAAAACCTACTTTTTCACTCTTGATAAATTAGAACAGTATTTGGGGAACCACACTGGGGGTCAGCAATGTGGCAAGAAAGTGATTTTGAAGAAATATTCCCAAATTTAATTTTACCCAACTGACAAAGACAGTTAAGTAAATCTTGCAGTTTGGAGAAACCCACCCTAGTTTTTGACAGTGCATAAAAGCTTAGATCTACTGCATTTGTTGCTTCAAGTTACTAGTTACTTTCTACTGTGTTCCTATTGTGTTTAGACCACAGCAAAGCTTTGCAACAGCCCAGGTTCAGGTGCACAATGTTACCGGGGTGACCACCATTGCAGTCTCATCAGCCACCACTGAAGAGCCACATAGCACGAGCATGTAGCCCACTCAGCTCCTGTGGTTAGCAGACCGAAAAGCATCTGGGGTGATACTGAACTGGCCACTGGCAGGCGATACAGGGTCGTGATTGAGAGTTTGGGACAGAACCCAGAGAGCCTGAGTTCAAAATCTGGCTTCATTATTCACCAGTGGTGCAACTTGAACAGCTACCTCCTCTGTGATTCCGGCACCTTATCTGTAAATGGATAACTGATGGTATGAGCCTCAAAGGTTGTTGTGAAGATGAAGGGTGGCCAAATATGCCACCCCAAAACAGGCCACTTTGGCTTGAGGATGATTTCGAGCTAAAGGTACACAGCAGATGCTCTGACTGGCCCCCTTTTCTTCCTGAAAGCAGGAGATAAACTGCCCTATGGGAGACGTCCAACAACCGTATCATCAAGGGTGGGAAGTTGAGGGCAAGAGACTTCTTTGCAAACAGACCTTGTTAAAATAACTCTTAGCTTTCTTTAGCTTCCCCGTTTCCTTTAGTTGCTTTTCCACAATCGCCTGTCATTGTTCAATCTAGTGTAAAGGCATTTAGGTTTGCCACTGCTTGGGGTCTTTATTTCCTTATGAAGGCTCTCATGTCACATAAAACTTATACTAAATAAATTTGTATGCTTTTCTCTGGTTAATCTGCCTCATGTCAATTTAATTCTCATGCCCAGATGAAAACTCTAAGAGGGTAGAGGTAAAATATTGCCTCCCCTACAAGAATTAAATAGTGTATCTGAAACGCATCAATATGGAAGAAACATTTACTATTGTTATCTGCAAAATATGTGCGTATATGTGAGTGTAAATGCAAAAAAAAAGATCTGGAAGGGAGCACACAAAAGTGGTAATAGTGGTTATTGTAGGGAAGGGGAGTGAGATTTGGGGGAGGGGTTGGGACTGATGGGTGACTTTTAACATTTACTCTGTATTTTTCTGAATTTTAATTTTTACATGAGAATTTATTTCTCAGTGAATTATTTGTGGAACTTTAAAAGTGATGTATAGACATGAACTGTCAGTCATTGCAGTACTATTAGAAAATATCACATCATATACTAAAAAAACCTATCATTTCATTAAGTAATACAGGTTTTGTGTTTTCTAAAATAACCTGAAAATATCTAGAAAAAATACAAATCTGAAAAAATTCACATTGATTTTTACCATAGGAGAGGATTGCTTTAGGAAGTAGGTAAAGCAGTGTCATAGAAAACTGTATTAATGTGCTCCAATCACATAATTTAAGAAACGTCCTGTGGTGTAATTATAACGGAAGTTAGTACGTGACGATGCCATCCATTTTCATTACCGCGTTGCCATGTAGAGCAGTCATCGCCTTTAGCCTGCTGCAGTAATATCATCATGTCCATTTGAGTTTCCACATCACCATCTTATATTCATGTAACCAAAAAAAGTTCCAGAAATGTGCTGCTGTCATTATTTCATCTGGGCCACAGCCATGGGTTGTTACGTAGGACATGTTTTATTATAGGTAATAAAAGAAAGTCACAACAAAAATAAACTTTTAAATTTAGAGACAATATTCTGCACTAATCCAGAGGTTTTTATTTTTTTTAATTATTTATTTATTTTTTTATGGCTGCGTTGGGTCTTTGTTGCTGCCCACCGGCTTTCTCTGGTTGCGGCGAGCAGGGGCTACTCTTCGTTCTGGTGCGCGGACTTCTCATTGCGGTGTCTTCTCTTTGCAGAGCGTGGGCTCTAGGCGTGTGGGCTCAATAGTTGTGGCACGCAGGCTCAGTAGTTTTGGCTCGTGGGCTCTAGAGCTCAGGCTCAGTAGTTGTGGCGCACAGGCTTAGTTGCTACGTGGCATGTGCGATCCTCCCGGACCAGGGCTCAAACCCATGTGCCCTGCGTCTGCAGGCAGATTCTTTTTTTTTTTTTTTTCGGTACACGGGCCTCTCACTGTTGTGGCCTCTCCCGTTGCGGAGCACAGGCTCCGGACGCGCAGGCTCAGCGGCCATGGCTCACGGGCCCAGCCGCTCTGCGGCATGTGGGATCTTCCCGGACCGGGGCACGAACCCGTGTGCCCTACATCGGCAGGCGGACTCTCAACCACTGCGCCACCAGGGAAGTCCCAAGACTGTGTGTGTGTGTGTGTGTGTGTGTGTGTGTGTGTGTGTGTGTGTGTCTTTTTGTGATTCGTGTTTGGGAATATTAGTAAGAAGAATAATTTAACTGAACACTTTTATCCTTCATTTCAAGGGTACAAACTTTGGGAAGAGGAGCTGTGGTAGAGATGCTTCTGGAGTTCCTATTCCCACAGGGAGAGCCTAACTGTACCCACAGAGGCCTCTGCTGACCCCCTTCCTCCCTTTTCAGGTGTATTGAGAAAGCACAGGGACTGTAAAGGCTGAGGCTTGAGATTCCCCAGCTGGTGAAATTGAGTTGAAGATAACTAAGTTAGAGAGACCTCTTCAGTATGGTAAACAATTCACACTATCCCAAAGGAAATAAAGCCTTTTCCAGAGGGAGACTGGGGGATGGGGGAAGAGAGCTGGGGGAGAGGTTAAGAAGAGGGAAGGAGGAGGACTGCAAGGCAGAAAGGGGAAAGGGAGTGGGCTTTGAGGAACTTCCCAGACAGACGCTCCTGCGATTACATGATACAACCACCAGGTGGCGCACAGCCCGCCAGGTTCCCACCTGTAGTCAAACAAAGCAAGGGCGACTGTAAACACCGTGGAACGGTGCCGCATCTAGACAAGAGAGAATTGGGAGGGCTTATAATAGGATTGGGGTTTCTGTTAGATGATTTTGGGAAGCGTTCAGCAGAGTGAGGATTGCTCCGGATTGGGTGCTGTCAGAAAGTGGGGGTATCAAAAAAAAAAAAGAAAGTGGGGGTATCTTAATGATTTGGTGATTGAGTATCTTAATGATTTTCATCGAAGAGGTGACAGGAACGGCATCTAGCTAACGCTGTCACCCGTAAAGAAGTGGTAATTGCTCATGTTAACCAGGAAGGCGGGGTGGGGGCGGGGGCAGGGGATGGGGGGTGGTTGTCTGCTCGTTTCTGTGGTTCTCTCAGCTGTTTTGGCTTGTGCTAAAGGCACAGTTGCAGAGTGGTCTCTGTCTCACCCCACAGAGTGATCTCAGGAGACAGTGCTAGTCTGCGAAACGGTTTAGGATTGGTAGGTGTAAAACCAGTTCCCAGCTGTGGAGGCCAAGCCGGTTCCCAGCTGACAGCTGTCGGGATTCTTTTTCTTTCTTTCTTTCTTTTTTTCACATGCTTCCTATCCACAGGGGTGCCAGGTGTTAGAAGGAGCATCCCAGGAAGTCATCCCCAGGAAAGCCCATGGCATGATGGCTAAATGCCTGAACTGTGGCCTTGGACCGACCTGACTTTGCATCCCAGCTCTGCCATTCACTGGCTGTGTGACCTTGGATAAGTTATTTAACTTCTCTGTGCCTGTTTCCTCTTTTGTAAAAGAAAGTAAAATTAGTACCTATCTCTTCTGGAAACTGGGGAAATTAAATGAGATAACATGTAAACACAACAGTGCCTAACACGTGATAGGCATTTAACTTAGACTAATCTACCCTATTCATTATTTGTCAGAGGTCACAATGGTCAGTGCACTCTGGAAACCCATTTAGGGGACTGAAGAATCAAACAATTATTTAAAAAACTTCTACTATCAGCATATGCTCATAAAGGAAGCTGATGGGTTGTCTTTCATTTCTGGTTTGTCCAAAACATATATATTCCAGACTTAGTAAGGAGATACTTGTATTCAAAAGAATTATTGCAAGGGGTGAGGGGAACTACTGCTGTGAGAGAGGGCTGTGACCATAGATCTGCAAACATCTCAGAGTTAGGCAAAAAAATTTTCCTCGTTATAGAGAGGAGTAAACAAGCCTGGAAAGAGCTGGGCTCAGGAAAGTGGGATGAAAGAGTGGCACGAGCGGATGGTAGATCAGAGAACATTTGACCCTGAGGTCAGCCTATTCTCAGAAGCTGAGGGTGGGCCAAAGTTCAAGGGCCTGGAGGAAGGAGAGAGCTTAACCAAAGTTTGGTTAACAGTGTTTTGTTGCACTGATCAATGGGGACAAGCAGTTCAGCTAATCATTTATGAGGCAAAGAAAGGGAATCATGAGAGTCTGTGTCTGGCCTTGTCACAGGTGAACAGGGGGCATCTTAAGTCAGATGAGAAAGGACCGGTCTTGGCATTAAGCAAAGACTGTTGGGGGATTTCTTAATCCTCACCAACGTGTTCCAGGATCCCAGGGCTCAGGTAATATTCAGCGTTGTCAGGTTGCAAATTACATGTTTCCCATTTCTCAAAGTGCTGTGTTTCAGATAAAGGATGAAATTTGGGCTTTAATATGACCTGAGAGATCCTGGATCCTTACACAGAGGCTGAGGTCTGTAAGGCAGAAGGGCCAGGGAAGAGCAGGTTTATTTGCAAAGCCCTCGGCAAGCTGGACTGTTTAGAACATACGCGTTGTGTAACTTGTGTGGCTCTTGCATTGCTTCTGACCTACAAGTGGATCAATAAGAAATAAAACTTGAAATGAGGCAACATCAGCACAAAGGCTGAAACCGTGCTTTAGTTGAACCCGTGTTGAGGGCCCAGCTCTCTGCTGGTGCTTTGGGGAGTCTCAGCGCTGAAATGCTGTTCCGCCCACGCCCCCTGCAGAGCACCCTCTGCCCTGCCCACCCCACCCCCCCCGAAGTAGGCTGCACTGCTTTCTTCACTTCGCCTGTATGGGTTCCAGCGTTTGGCTGGCGTGTCAGGGCTTTCCAGCCAGGGCACCCTGCACCTGGAAAATCTCCCTCTCATTCTGTCCTCTCCTTGCGCAGCCTTTCCTTCTCCGTTGACACGGCTTGAGGGCTGCTCATATAGTCCACCGTGGAGAGGGGCAATCTTGTAATTCCTACAATTTGCGATGTGCCCTGGAGGCAGCCTGGATCTGGGGTAGACCCTGAGAGGCTGCCCACGTCTGCCCCCCACCTTGCGGAACGTCTTTATTACACGCTCCTGCCACGTTCTGAGCAGTCAAGCTTTGATTTACTTTCCCTTGCAAGAGCCGAAGGAATAAAGCTGTCAAGTACAAGCTGACGATCTGAGCTAATTCTGCGGATTTATGAAAATGCTCAGAATCCAAGCGGGGTGTGAGAAGCAGCAGCCTGACGCTTGCAGCTGGGAAGTGGGCGCAGTGGGTCCCGCCACCCTCCCAGCCCCGCCCCTTCCTCTTTCCCGAAGGGACTTGTCTCCCCTGCTCCCTGCCTGTCAGGAGCCAATGCCCTCTCCCCTTCTTGAAAACAAAACCAAACCCTGCCTGTTCTGAGAGAGGGTGTGAATCAGAGGATCCTGTAACGGGCGGGAACTTTACTGACTTGTCTGATCCACCTCCCTCCTTTGGGAAAATACCTGTCCCTCCGCTTTTGGAAAGCTGGCTCTGGCCCTTTTTCTTTACATCTAGGAAGGTTCTAATTATGAATCTTCCTAGGGGTGGAAGGAAAGAAGTAACCTTTCATCTGTTGGCCTCCTTCCTTCCCCTAGAGGCTGCTTCCTCCTATAGAGAAGGGTAGTCTGTGGCATCTCAAAGGAGACGTGACCAAATATTTAGAAATATCCTCGCATCCAGCGCCTTAAAGGAAGGCTGAAGCAGTGTGGACCGCGGGCGTAAAGATAACACTTTTAGAGGGAGGCATTGATTAAATAGAGGGGTGGGAGTGAGCTGAGTATTTAGTCAAATGAGGTTGTGAACCAATACTGCTCTCAGTGATGCCCTACTGTCTGCAGAGAATTCCTGCAAGGGGGGAGAATGTGTCGCTCGTAGCACATCTTGGGCAGAGTACCCCCTCCCCCACTTCTAGTCCCTGTGCTCCCAGTGACGCTGACTCAGCACCGGGCATAGAACCTGGGGCCCAGCTTAAGCCAGTCAGTACATCCTCATCCCCAGGCCACCACAACTGGTTCAGAAATGGGCTCAAGACCTCAGATGGTCCAGCCGTTGAATCCCGGGACTTGTGCTGCAGCTCTCTGGAGCTCTCTCTCTCTCCCTTTCGTTGCACTTGAACCTAAGAGGCTGTGAGGCTGGAGCTACTGCTTCAACCAGCGACTCAGAGCCTGAGAACAGAACCAGCACACAGAGGAGAGAAGAGTCAGCCAACAGAGAAATCTGTTTCTTCTTCGCGCTCTTTGAGCCCTGAGTTAGGCCTTTCCTGAAACCAGTCCTCAATTCTGTGTGCTGATAAATTCCCATTCATCTGAGCCCAGTCTGAGTTAGTTTCTGTCACTGTATACTCAGTCCTAACTGGCAGAATCAATATGCCTAACACATAATAGGTTTTGGAATGAATGTATGATTCAAGCATGTGTTTATCTTTAATGTACTGGGCAGGTGTCCCCACACACTCCGTCCTCTCTGGTTCCTTTCTTCACGTGAGTTCAAAGAGCATCATGTGTTTAAATTCAAAGTAGGTGAATGGTAAGTATTAGTTTTGCTTGAAGATGAGCAGAGCTTAAAGTGGGGGGAATAAGACGTGAGGCTCTCTTAGCCTCAGAGGAGCATTGCCGCCTGAACCATCCCCATGCCCTGACCCCCCCGCCCCCCACAGTCTGTGGAAAGACTGTCTTCTGTGAAGCTGGTCCCTGGTGCCGAAAAGGTTGGGGACCTCTGGTATAAACTGTTTCGATCCTGTTAGAAATGCTTTTGCCAGCATTTAGGAAAATTTTTTTTTATCTTTGACCTATGTTTCAAATACATATTACTAGCTAACTATCACAAAATGTAGGGCTTAATACAACCATTTATTTGCATGCGGTTTTACAGGTAAGGAGTTTGAGGAGGACTCCCCTGGGCAGTCTGTCCGCCTGCCTTCACGTGGGGCCGTCAGGTCTGCCCCTACACTTCTGAGGTGGCATGTTTGCTCATGGGTCTGATGTCTTGATGCTCCTGGGCTTTTCTTGTTGTCCACCTGGGGCTTCAGACCCCAGAGCTTCTTTATGTGGCTTGGGCTTCTCATAGCATGGTGATCTCAAGAAAGTTGCACTTATTAGGAGCAGGAAATAGATGTTACTAGGCCAATTAAGGGCTGTACCCGAAACAGGTGCACTATGGCACTATTGCCATATTCGATGGTCAAAGCAGTCACAGAGCCTGTGGAGGTCTAAGGACAGTGTCAAGTTCTCGTTGCAGAAGAGCAATGGGGCTGGGAGATATTTTGTGGCCATCTTTAGAACATACAGTCTGCCACAACCCATAATCTTCTAAGGAATGTATCACATGGAAATAATGAGAAAGACAGTATAAAAACACAGAAGTTCATTATGACTTTTGTAGAAAAAAACCCCAAAACAGTGGAAACAATCTACATGTCTACCAATGGCTAAATGACTAAGTCAACTGTCACACACCAACTAACAGGAATAAAAAGCCATAATAATTGAGAAGATTATGAAACAACATGAACAAGTGTTGCTATAAAAAGAGAAAATGTAAAATTCAAAAGCACATGCAGGGGCTTCCCTGGTGGCGCAGTGGTTAAGAATACGCCTGCTAATGCAGGGGACACAGGTTCAAGGCCTGGTCCAGGAAGATCCCACATGCCGCGGAGCAACTAAGCCTGTGCGCCACAACTACGCCTGTGCACTACAACTACTGAGCCCGTGAGCCACAACTACTGAGCCCATGTGCCACAACTACTGAAACCCATGTGCCTAGAGCCCATGCTCCGCAACAAGAGAAGCCACCACAGTGAGAAGCCCGCACACTGCAAAGAAGAGTAGCCCCTGCTCATCACAACTAGAGATAAACCCGTGCGCAGCAATGAAGACCCAACTCAGCCAAAAATAAAATAATTAATTTTTTTAAAAAAGCATGTGCACTATGATGATAATTATGTAAAAACCTGCACACATCTGGACAAAGTCTGGAAGGAAATATGTAGAAATGAAAATAATTGCCTTGAGGTGGTAAGATTCTGCATGACTTCCATTTTCCTCTTTATTGTTACAGCTTCATGAAAAATGAAAATGAGAAGAAAAGAAGAGAATTAAAGCTTTAATTGTCAGTGCTCAGTACTTGGCAGGTACATGTACTGAAGAAGTGCAGGAAAGATATAGGGAGAACACAGTTCTTCCTGTAGTTCACTCATTCAGATAAGCTGCCAGGTCAGAGGATCCACAGATATACTTATTTATAATTAACTTTCTGTTATGACCTGTCATCTTCGGTATGCTGATTGTCACGGAATCAATAATTATTATATTACCCTTGCTACGTTCCTAAGGCTGTTCATGATATGAGACTGAAAACGCTTTAAAAAGCTACTATGACATGTAAACATAAGATGATATTTTATTTAATCTTTTTCATAATGACTCCATCTTATCCAGAGTTTCTAAGATTGTCAGTGGTAATTTAGTGTGGGAATTTATCCTAGAATGCTCTAGTGAGAACCTAGTTTACCTCCAGTCTCACGGCCCCTGTTTGCCTGGGGACTCCATGTTTTGTATGTGAAGAAAGAGGCTGTGGAGTCTGGAATAGTCTATGCTAATCAAACTGCATGTGAAGTTCCTGGAGTGGCCCCGAATTTAACCTGGGTCTGGGAGACTAGGGACCAACCAGCCCGCCTGGGACTATGACAGTCATAGCTGTAGGCGACCTCCAGCCCTTCACAGCCAAATCTAACCTTTGAATGGGCAATGCTCTCCAATGTTTAACTTGCCAGTCATTACTGTGTCTTTTTTTGGAAGGCCTTTTAAAACTTATTAAGGAAGGTGAAAGAAACTGCAAAAAGGTCAAAGTCTTAAAAAAGTCTGATTAAATAATTGCAAAAACAAATTTTAAAAAAGAGCTATCTGATTAGTTGTCATGACCACTAGTTGTGTTTGAATAGTTAATGACTGGAGAAAACCTAGAGGAGGGAAGTGTTTAGATTACTTTGATTTAGGGCGATTGCCTTTTGGCGAGTTAAAAAAAAAAACAAACTTATCTACTGGTTGATTAATGTAACTGCTGATATTCTTAGAATTAACATTTCAGTATTCTTTTTTCCTGAAATTGGAGTTTTATTTAACAAATGCTTATCTACCAGGCATTATGTGGCATTATCCTGTACTTTACAGGTAATAACTAACTTAATTCTCAAAAACCCATAATGCAGGTATTGTTTTACAGATGAGGAGACTGAAGCTGGAAAAGGTTAAGAAACTTGTGCAAGATCACCAGCAATAAGCATCCGACCAGGACTCAGACCCATGTAGCCAGACTCCAGAGTCCTGTACTACTGTACTGTGCAGCCTGGGTAAGGATTCCCTTAGAATTCCATGTTAACAAATAAAGCTACAAAGATCTAATAAATCTAATAAAATATTTCCATATCTAGGTGTATTCTTTTCAATCAAATTGCAGCAAAGACTCCTGTACTCAAAATAATTCATAAGCTTTCTCTTGTTCTTATTCATACAACTCTACATTAGGAAAGATACTGTAATTTGCAATACAGCCAAACCCTTTTAAGAGGATTTACTTGCTCTCCAGCTACCAGATGGTCATAATAATGAAAGGTTAAATGTACTGTGCCTTTGCATGGTGTGCTTGTCAATTTCACTGGTTCGCCCGCCCAACCCCATGAAACACTCCTCCTGGTATTGAAGACCCTATGTAGTCCCTTGAATCTGGGCTAGCCTTGTTGACACTATTAACCAATAGAATATGGCAGAAGTGATGCTGTGCTAGGTCCAAGATTACGTCTTGAAAGGGCAGTAGCTTCCACTTTTTGCCGTTGGGAGCCCTGGGCTGCCGTGGAAGAAATCCAATTACCTTGTTGTAGAGACAAATGAAGAGGTCATGTGGCCAGGGAGAAGGAGGCCCCACTGAGCCCAGCCCCCAGTCAATATGCCAGCTGATTGCAGATACCCAAGTGACCACTGGCAAGATCAATAGAAAAATCACATAGCTGAGCCTAGCCAAATTGAACAGTTGTTTTAAATCACTAAGTTTGGGGATAGTTTGTTATGCAGCAATAGATAACTGGAACACCAGATGCCTTTGCCTTTTATTAATGTGCTCATTCCAAAATATTTATTGACTGTCTACCATGTGACAGTTCTAGGAACTGGATATAGTGGTGAAAATTAACAATTAAACAAATAAGTAAACACCTTCTAAGGAAGTTGCTTTCAGGTAGAGATCTGAATGATTAGAAGGAAGCACGTTCTGGAGATGGTGAGGAGACGCAGTCAGAGAGGTAGGCCGGGACTAGATTATGTCTGGGCCCTGGAGGAGTTTGGATTTTATTCTATGTAGAATGGGGAACTATTGGAGAGTTTTACAGAATGGAGTGATATTCTCTAATGTGGTCTCTGAAAAGGATGGCTCTGGCATCTGCGTGGAGTAAAAACTGTAGGGGCACCAGGCAAGATCAGGGAAATTAGGCAATGGCCCAGGCAGTAGGTGAGGATAGCTCAGACTAGGGAAGCGATTCTCAAAGTGTGGTCTTGTCAGCTTAGTGTTTCCTCAAACAGTTAAACATAGAGTTGCTCTATGACCTAGCAGTTCTACTCCTTGGTATATACCCAAGAGAACTGAAAATACATATCCACACAAAAGCTTGCACATTAATGTTCATAGCAACATTATTGATAATGGCCAAAAAGTGGAAACAACCCAATTGATGAATAAATAAAATGTAGTATATTCATGTAATGGAATATTATTAAGCTATATGAACAAATGAAGTACTGATACATGCTACATATGAACTTTGAAAATATTATGCTAAGTAAAAGAAGCCAGACAGAAAAGACCAACTAAAGTTCAATTTAACTTTTATCAAGCACCCAGAATTGGCAAATCCATAGAAAAAGAAAGTAGATTAGTGGTTATCACGGGCTGGTATGAGGGGCAATGGGTAAAGACTGCTAATGCAGTGATAAAGATGTCTGGAATTAGATAATGGTGATTATTGCACAACTTTGTAAACATGCTGAAAACTACTGAACTGTCGATCTTTTCGTTTTTTCTTTTTGGCTGTGCCACACAGCTTATAGGATCTTAGTTCCCCGACTGGGGATCGAACCCAGGCTCCCAGCATTGGAAGCGAGATTCTCAACCACTGGACCACCAGTCAATCCCCTGTTGATCTTAAAAAGTATGGTAAGTGAAGTTTATGGTAAGTATAGCTCCATATTTTTAAATGTTAAAAAGTGTTGTCTGGGGAGACCTGGAGATCCCTCTGAGACATTCTAGTGGGTCTGCAGGGTCAAAAGTATTTTCATAATAACACTAAGACATTACTTGCCTTTCTTATTCTCCTTCTTTCATGAGTATACAGTAGAATTTTCCAGACGATGGGCTTCCCTGGTGGCACAGTCCCCAATGAAGGGGACACAGGTTCGATCCCTGGTCTGGGAAGATCCCACATGCCATGGAGCAACTAAGCCCATGTGCCACAACTACTGAGGCTGTGTTCTAGAGCCCTTGAGCCACAACTACTGAGCCCACACACCACAACTACTGAAGCCGGTGCACCTAGAGCCCGTGCTCTGCAACAAGAGAAGCCACCGCAACGAGAAGCCCGCGCACCGCAACCAGAGAAAGCCTGCATGCAGCAATGAAGACCCAATGCTGCCAAAAATAAATAAATAAAAGAATTTTCCAGAGGGTAGTGACATGTGATATTGCAGCAGATTGAACGCAGAAGTAGATGTGAAAATGCAACCTTTTTTTTTTTTAAAGTCAGACATTAAAGAGATTGGCAAAAAAGTAAAGCAATGCCACTATTCTCTCTAAATTTTGTGAGGAGATATGTCTACTTAGAAAAATATATTATTTATATTAACATGATATGGACTTATTTTTTAATGGGCAAATAAATATTTTAAATTGTTTCAGCTCAGATTTCTAATACTAATGATAAGTATTAATATAACTCACATAAACAAAGGTCTTGGGAGTCCACAATACTAGTTTCCAAGAGTGCGAAGGGACCGTGAGACCAAAAAGGTTGAGGACTGCTGCTGAACTAGAATAATAGCAATGGAGGTAGTACAAAGTGGTTTGAAGGTAGACTCCATTCCTGGGGGTTTAGATGTTAGTAGTAAGAGGAAGAAAAGAGTCAAGAATGGCTTCTGGTTTGGGGCCTAAGCAAATGTGGATGGTGATGCCATGAACTGAAATGGGGAGAACTGTGTGAGGAGGAGGTTTGGTACCGAAAATCAAGTTCTACGTCAGAAATTTAGACGTTTGGACATTGAAAGATGATCTCATTTAATACTCCCTTCAATCCAATGAGTTAGATATTACTGTCTCCATTTTACAGGTGAAGACATTATAATTCAGAGTTTGCCTAGAACGCAGGAGATAGATCCTGATCTGAACCAGGTCTGACTCTGAAATCCTGGCTTATCTCAGTCGCCCTAAACTAAATTCACCTGAACTCCCAAACGGGAGGAAATAATAAAGGGATTTAGGTAAAAAGTGACATTTAATATACGTAACAACCGGCGTGGTACCCTGTGGAGGCTGCAGTTCCCAGGAGTAGCAATGGCAGGTTTTCTGTGGGATTGCACAGGGTGAGGGGGACCAGGTGGGCATCAACCATGTCCACTAGGGTGCCGGCAGAGTTGCCAACCAGAGCCCAGGCCTGCTCCACTCAGGGCAGGAGAAGCCAGTGGGCGGGTTGGGGGAGGAGGAGGAGGAGGCACTAAGGTAAGTTCTCACCTTTTAAGAGGAATTTTAATATTTTAACAGAGTGCAACTATAGCAGTGTAAAGCCAGCTGAAAGTGAGCTGTGGTGCTGGAAAGGTGGATGTTAAAATATTTCTCCTCTCATTCCGGGTTCAGAGAAATTGTTTTCAAAAGCAGAGACGTGGGCTTCCCTCGTGGTGCAGTGGTTGAGAGTCCGCCTGCAGATGCAGCGGACACGGATTCGTGCCCCGGTCCGCGAAGATCCCACGTGCCGCGGAGCCGCTGGGCCCGTGAGCCATGGCCGCTGAGCCTGCACGTCCGGAGCCTGTGCTCCGCAACGGGAGAGGCCACAACGGTGAGAAGCCCGCGTACCGCAAAAAAAAAAAAAGCAGAGACGTTGGGTTTCCGTTTTGCTCTGTTTCTTGTCCTGTAAATAATCAACTTGCTTCATTTCTACTCCTCAGATAAAATCAACCACCCAACCAACCAACCTATCACATATGGGAATGTGACTTATAACAGATATTTATTTAACATAATTTCAACACAATAAAACAATACGTGGAAACACTTAAACTCAAAATTCAAATTCCTGCAACTTCAATCTGAAAAAAAATTTTGTATTACTACTATTATCTAAACTAGGTGACTGTCAGTAAGAATTTTAATATTACTTACTGTATATTATTTGGTATTAAGGTATTCATTTTTTTATGTTTGAAAATGGCATTATGATTGTGCCTTTAAAAAAAGAGTCAATCTCTTAGATATACATACTACAGTATTTTCTGGTGAGATGATATTATATCTGACAGTTGATTTCCAATAATCTAGTGCAGTGGGGGTGAGGAGACAGTGGGATTATAAATGAAACAAGATAGACCACATATCGATAAATGTTGAATCCAGGTAATCAATACATGGGGACTCATTATTCCATTCTTTCTACTTTGTGTATGTTTGGAAATTTCCAGAACAAAAGTTTAAGAAAAGAGTTCAATATTTATCCAATGTTTAGAGAGTGTTGCTGTTCAAAAAAAGGACACAGGATACAAGACTGTAAATTGTTTTCTAGATTTCACTTGCTTTAGGGTCTTTTTTCTTTAAAGGATTCTGTAAAATTGTACATTTCAAGACGAATAGAAAAAGTAGTGTGCATTTATCCATAATCTCCTTTATCGCAGCTTCTGGGTGCCTCCTGTACACTTCCAATTATAGCAATGAGAGTAAATAATTCCCCCTAATTTGGTCTTAATGTTCAACTGTTGTCACATTAATTGCTACCTTTGTGTAGCTACTGCCTAGTAATACATCACTAGACAAGACAGACATTTTAGTGTCTAAATTCAGATGTTAACCATGCAAGTTTTTCATTTTTCAGTAATTTACTTGTTTTAGGTGAAAAATTTTAAATTCTGTTTTAACTTAGTTCATTATTGTAATCTGGGCATATTTTGCCTTAGAGGCGTCTCCAGAACTCACTTTTTACCCAACGATGTTGAAAAGGTGGTTCCACAATATTTTAACATTTCTAGCTATAAATTATTTTTACACCCTGAATAAGATACTCCTGCCACCACCACCCCCTCACCACACGTGAAGACGCAACTTGAAGACGGCCGTCTGCAAACCAGGAAGAGGGCTCTCCCCAGACACCCAATCTGCTGGCACTTTGATCTTGGATTTCTCAGCCTTCAGAACTGTGAAAAATAAATTTTTATTATTTAAACCTCCCAGTCTATGATAATTGCAGCCTGAACTAAGACAAGGAGTTTGGTGTTTTATAAGCCTAGATAGCAATTTTGTAAAGTGATAAAAAGTTAAGCAAACTTAACTTTTAACTAAATTTAAGGACAGGACAGCTTAATACAGAAAGTTGAAGTTATGTTATCCATCTCAAACCTTGAAGAAATGGGAGTATAAATTTAAAATGGTTGTTTCATGCTCTTGGTTCTTCACTACTAGACAATGCTCTTTCCTACTCTTAGTTAATAACATGCATATCTAAAATTAAGCCTCTTGTGTTGCCTTGGATTCTGTTACTTTAAATAGGCACCAACCAGATTATAATTTTTACTTGTTTGAAGGTTGTTGGAGTCTGATATTAATTTCTTTCCTGCCAAAAAAATCACAATGGGCAAGCTGGAAGTCAGAAACAATTATTCAGGATAGCACAATTAAATTGGCTTTTCTCCCGGCATCTTTCTTGTTACCTTTACTTATCGCTGGAGTCTGAAGTTCAAGGAAATAGTCATAGGAGAATTCTTTTAAAAAAGTGAGAGAGAGAGAGAGAGGCTATAGTTTTCCTAAAACAGAATAGGTACTTTCCAGAATGTATTCCAAAAAGTATTATGTAATCTAAAATTGCTCCCTAGAAATCATGGAGGGGGTTCTAAGCTTGGAGGATAACAGTTGCTTAGAAGCAACTAAGATGAATAAACATGCTGCAATTTCCTCCTAAGATTTCAAGCCTAATTCAATGATGGGATTATGTCTAAATTGCTAAGCTTAAAATAATTGCCTCACGAATAGTCATATTGATTATGACTGAAAAACACAGAGGATCTGTGTTCTATTTTTAGTTTAAATGTACACTCTTTGTTGAGGAAGCTGAGGGATGCATTTACAGTTTTCTGAAAGAATAAACTGTGATGTGTGGATGTGAGGAAAGAGAAAACAGTTCTTGACCTCCATAAGCTCTCAGCTGCACAAGTTGGAAAGAAAAGATTTATATATCTGAATTAGTTAATATTGCAAGACTAAATTGTGTGGGACTAATTACAAGTGCCTCTGAATTCAGGGTGGGAGAGAATTGATGAGTGAGATTTCTGTGATTTAAAGGAAGTATTAGAAAAATTGTATATGAAGTCTGGCACTGAGAACTCAGGTTTAAGTTCTGGCATGTGGTAAGGGTCTAAAGATGTTGGATCCAAAACACACCCAAATCAAGATCCGTAGTTTTATTTAGCTGGCTCTTCAATTCAGTGCTTTCAACTGTGAGGTTTATAGTTGAAACTGAAGAAGGTTACACATTTATAACACGAAATCGAGTTCATCACTGAATAGCCAAATTAAATGGTTTTGATGATTGAAAATTATACACACATAAACATTATACTTTGCTACATTTCGACATTTATAGTTACTTATATTCTTGAGACTATTTTGGATCTCATTATGTGCAACACTGTATATCTATAGGACGCATTGACATATCACTAGAACACTGCCTGGCATACAGTAGGCACTCAATAAGAATTGTTGAATAATGAATGAATTGTCAACATTCATACTCCTTTATGCATGCATGTGTATATATGCATATATGAATATATCTATAGTCATTCAAATTGATCTTACGAATAAGTCAATAAAAGAGTTACAAGTTTGAGTTATTTATGAAAATAATCATGATTCACAATGTTGACAATCTTTTCTCACAGAAAAATACACATACACACTTAAAAAGGAAAGGTTTTGAATTACGAAACTGCAACAGATGCCTGTTGTAAAATTTTTTAACAATTTATAAATTTCATATTTGAGATATGAAAAATAAAAAGTGGAAGCTTTTCATATTTTCTAAGCACAAACATAAGTATAGAGTTTCTTTTTAACACAGGATCATACTCTATATTTTTCTTTCTTGATTTGATATATTTTATATATTCAACCATATAGTAGATAATTTTTTTTCTATCCGTGCATCCTTCTTTCTTACATTACACCACATAGATATACCATAATTTATATAACCATTTCCTTTTGGTAGAAATAAGATTGTCTCCATTTTTTTAATACCATGAACAATGTTTCAGGTCATATCACTGCACACATATCCTTTGCTTGTGTATTTTTGTAGGAGAGATTCTGAGAAGCAGAATTGATGAAACAAAAGGTAGGAGTGTTCTAAATTTTGATGGAAAATCTGTATTTTAATCGCTACTCTTATATTCTCAATCTTGGTTTAGAGAAGGAACCCATCCAACCAAGGAAACTATCCTCTACAGCAGACTGTTAAGATTTCTTCCTCATCCTATGGTCCCTGATTCTCAGGTGGAGCCTGACCTAGCTGCCTGAGATTCTAGTGGCATATTGTTGTTACCTCCTTGAGAAGAGATAGCACTGGGGCTTTTTCCAGAATATGGAATTATATATTCTTTCCTTTTAGATTTAGAATATGTATAATTTTATTTTTAACTGGGAGGGAACTTACAGATCAATCCCCTTATTTGGGGGGCATACTTTTAGTTGTTAGTAAAAGAAAATAACTCAAACCGGCTGAAACAATAAAAGGAATGTATTGGCTCACATTAACTGACAAATCCCAGATATTGGCCTGGCTTCTTGTGTGATTTGATCCGGAGTTCATGATATAATCTGCTTTTCAGAGTTCCTCTAGTCTCTGCCCTGTTCTGTATGTTGCCTTCATCCTTGGCCTGGCTTTCCTTGTAGGGCTACCAGCAATTCTGTATACTTCCTCATTTACATCCAAGACGAGAAGAGGTTGTTCCTTCCTCCAGTTATCAAATGAAAGTTCTGAACCTCACACTAAGTAGACCAGCTTAGGACAACTGTCCATCTTCAAATCATTAACCCTTAAAGGGACATAGGTTCACAAAGCCTCACCCTAGAGCTAGCAGTAAGGCCAATCCCACCCAAACAACATCAAGGCTAAACAATGAAGGGAGGGGAATGGATTCTGATTAAACAAACACTCCTTAGGGAGGAACTTCCTTTCCTCTTGCCTCTTTTCCATAAGGAGGGACTTCTACTACGGTAACACTCATGGCCCCTCCTTTGCCCCTTGCTTATTATTCTCTTGAATGATGGATAGCAAAGTCTGACATTCATGGTCCTCATTTCTCTGCTGGATGGAGCTAATCTAATTAAAGGTTGTAAGCATTGAAGATTCAGCTATTTTCTTTCCACCTGGAGCTTATGTGGGGCAGCAATACTAGGGTAAATGTAGATGTTCTGCAGTCTCAAATGTTCCCTTCTGTGTGCCGTGCCAGGGTCTGGCTTGGGGGAAGATTTCTGAACACAAAATGTAATCTATCAACAATTGAAAAAATAAGTTTATGATATTTTAAATATAGTCTGCTATTGTTTCAAGAAGTAGATAAGGTACAATTAGTTTTTATAGGTTTATGTATTTATAGTTATATAAATCTTGAAAACATATACAGAGTTACAGCTTCTCTTCACGTCTTTTCAATTGGGGTTGGGTGGATGCGTAGAGAGGTATTTATACCTTTTAGCCTGGGGTAGCCAGAAGGTTTTGCTTAATCCTTCCTATCAATATTCTCCAGGCCAAATCACACTTACATATATGCTCTTTTGGCTGCAAGGGGCAGAATCCCAATTTAAATTACCTTAGGCAAAAAAAAGTCAAATTCATGATAACATTAGAGGATGCTTGCTCCATTTGTGTCCTCTGTCCTGAGTGTCATCCTCATTCTTCTCTCTTGCTGCAGATTATCTTTCTTCCCATAACAGAAACATGACCACTGGTATCTCCTGAGTTTCTCAGCTTACAATGCTGGCCACCTGCAGAGAGACCACCTCAACTCTCTAGGTTTCAAGTCCAAGACCAATGAGAAATTGCTTATTGGCCCAGCTTGGGCCACAAGGCTTCTTCTAGACCAATAAATTGTTTTGAGAGGAGGGAGAGATGTGCGTGTGTGTGTGTGTGTGTGTGTGTGTGTGTGTCTGTGAGATGTTGTATCACATCATTGTATCGATAGCTCCTAAGAGAGCAATTTGGTTGGAATGAAAGGAACAGGGTTCTCAGAAGAAGGAGGCGGTCCTGAGAAAATAATTACACATAAATCTACTATAGTATTATTGGAAAAAAGAGAAAGAATAGGACTAGATGATGAATAGGAGCTAATGTTTGGTATTTTATATGAGGTAAAGGGAGAAAAGAAGGTCTAGAGATTTCATTGAGAAAGTAAGGAAACATTCATGTGAAACTTTTTTTTTTAACATCTTTATTGGAGTATAATTGCTTTACAATGGTGTGTTAGTTTGTGCTTTATAATGAAGTGAATCGGCTATACATATATCACCATATCTCCTCCCTCTTGCGTCTCCCTATTTTTTTTAATTAGGATTTTTTAAAAAAAATTTTATTTATTTTTGGCTGCGTTGGTCTTCATTGCTGTGCGTGGGCTTTCTCTAGTTGTAGTGAGTGGGGGTCTACTCTTTGTTGTGGTGCATGGGCTCCTCATTGTGGTGGCTTCTCTTGTTGCGGAGCATGGGCTCTAGACGTGTGGTCTTCAGTAGTTGTGGCTCGCGGGCTCTAGAACGCAGGCTCAGTAGTTGTTGTGCTCCAGTTTAATTGCTCCGCGGCATGTGGGATCTTCCCAGACCAGGGATCAAACCCATGTCCCCTGCATTTGCAGGCAGATTCTTAAGCACTGCGCCACCAGGGAAGTCCCCATGTGAAATTTTAGATAGTACAGACATACTCAAAATGTTGACAAATGTTATGCCTTATTACTTTCAAATACTTCAGTAAAAAACAGATGAAACAAAATGGCAAAATGTTAATATTAAAACTAGGTGATGGGTATATATGTGCTCATTATCCTAGTCTTTCTGTATGTTTGAAAAATGTTCATTTCAAAAGAAAAAAATAATCAAATTCCGAAGTGGATCTCTGAAAAGAAGTCATAAGCAGCACAGAGGGGAAAGATTAGTCAACTCAAGTAAGGAGATGTCATAGACTTATCAACATCAGAGCTGAAAGGGCCTTAAGATATCCTACAATCCAGTCTTTTAGGCTTTGTTCCTGTCCTGCCACTAACAATGTGTGTTTGGGTAAGTCACGAAAATTCTGTGGAACTTAGACATTTTTATTTGTAAAGTGAGAGGGCTGGCTTAGCTGATTTCAAATATTCTGTGTTAAACTCACTCAAAACTAGCTAAGACTAGGGACTTCCCTGGTGGCACAGTGGTTAAAAATCCACCTGCCAATGCAGGGGACATGGCTTCGAGCCCTGGTCCGGGAAGATCCCACATGCGGCAGAGCAGCTAAACCTGAGAGCCACAAATACTGAAGCCCCTAGATCCTGAGTTCCACAACAAGAGAAGCCTGCGCACCACAATGAAGAGTAGGCCCTGTTCACTGCAACTAGAGAGAAAGCCCACACACAGCAACGAAGACCCAACACAGCCAAAAATAAATAAATACATAAATTTATTAAAAGAAATCATTAGCTAAGACTAGCTCTCAGGTATCAGTAAGACTTTAAGAAAGTGAGTCACCCCCATTTGCCTGGCATTGAAGGCTCTTCATGCTCTGGCTCCAACTGAACTATTGTCCTCTATGCACTTTTATACCCCAGTCATTTCCTCTGTGCCTGGAACGTCTTCCTTCCCATCTCTACCTGATGAACTCCTATTCCTCTTATAAGGCCACCTCAAATATTACCACTTTCTTGATGTCCTAGTGGATTCCTTAATAAGATTTGACCTCTGCTCACTAAATCCTACATCACTTTTTGAACTTGTCCTGTGGAATATACGACATTTTACTTTTTATTATCTCTTTTTGGTATTTTAATTATTATTATTAATTTTTTGCGGTACGTGGGCCTCTCACTGCTGTGGCCTCTCCCGTTGCAGAGCACAGGCTCTGGACGCGCAGGCTCAGCGGCCATGGCTCACGGGCCCAGCCGCTCCGAGGCATGTGGGATCTTCCCGGAACGGGGTACGAACCCGTGTCCCCTTCATCGGCAGGCGGACTCTTAACCACTGCGCTACCAGGGAAGCCCGGTATTTTAATTATTTTTGAAAAATATTTTCCTTCCTGCTAGACTCTAGACTCCTGAAGAAGAGGGATTGTGTTTTATTTAGTTTCATATTCTCAAAGCATTAGCATAATGACTTACATAAAAGAGATTTTTTATAAACTTGGACCCATTGTATACAGTAGAAACAGATTTATGCAAAATCGCGAGATGGCTGTTTTGCTACCAAACTCTTATTGGCATAAACTGACACTTTTTCTGAAACTAATGATGAGGGAATATGGTTATTGATTTTCCAAATAACTTTTCATTGTGATAAGATTTTCCCAGAAAGCTAAAACCCTGGCAGAAGAAAATGTCACTCAAGAAAACGTCACTCACAAAAGAAAATCTTTTGTTGGAATTGTGATTATTTGGCATGTTTTGTGCTATGTAGAGGTTAAAGCTGTGATTGTTTTCTCCATTGCAGGTTCCCAGTCAGGCAGCATATGTACAAGCAGAATGCAAGGCCATGCTCTAAGTATTTGATCAATGATCTGCTGTCTCTGAAGGACTCTCTGGTAAAAACTCCAATGGAGGGCATCACTTATGCTTGGAGAGGCTCAGCCATGCCAGGGTCTGCTGCCTGCAGGAAGCACAGGAATGAGGAATTGACTGAGCACGGCTAACCTGGTGGCATATCATGTGGTGACTCTGACTACTAGTAAAATGTGGTCCAATGAATATCTGAGACTCTGAATAGTTACTTTAGCAATCCCATCTCTCTTGGTTGTGAGTATGTGTGGATGACACGGTGGAAATGAAGGACGGTACCGACAGAGGTTGTCTTAGCATGGGAATAGGGATATGATCTCTCCCCTCAACACAACTTAAATATTTTGTAAGATTTAAGTCATTTTTGTTCACTTAGCTAATTTATTTCTATGTCATTATTTTGGAGGAAAACATGTATGCAATGATATATAGTTAATTCTTGGTTATCCTTTCAGCTTTTTTCTTTTTTGGTTCGCGGGCCCCTCACTGCTGTGGCCCCTCCCGCCACGGGGCACAGTCTCCGGACGCACAGGCCGAGCGGCCACGGCTCACGGGCCCAGCCGCTCCGCGGCATGTGGGATCCTCCCGGACCAGGGCACGAACCCGCGTCCCCCGCATCGGCAGGCGGACTCCCAACCACTGTGCCACCAGGGAAGCCCTCAGCTTTGTTTAATTGCAGCTTAATGCAGAATATACCTACACATTGTCATTCTGAAGTGATAATTAGAACATATCCAGGTATCTTCAAATTAGAGTTTAATCTTGTAATGTGTGACAATTCTCTTGAAAGCCTTAGGGGCGATTTTAGAGATTTTGTCTATTTTGATGAAATTTATATATCATAATTGAATGCATAACATTTGAAAAGTAACTGACTTATGAGTTTGTAAGCCCTGCATTACAAACTCATAAGTCAGTTACTTTTCAAATGAACAAAAAGTGACATATCCCTTGGCTAGTGCAAACAGTAAATTAGTTTTCTATTGTGCTTTGTTTTATTAGTCTAGAATCTAACAAACAATCTGTAAGGATCTACCAGCAAAGACAGGAGAAACATACACAACCTGTCATTCCCTCCCCCCACCATTAGTGAAATTGTTTTACATATTTCAGTACTCTGTATATGAGAAACAGCAATCATTGTATAATAGCAAATTAGCATATGTTCATAAATATGTCACAGATATTACAGTTTCTGTATTTTCCTAGTAGCATCAACAACTTGTTACTACCTAGATAACCACCCTTCTTTCATTCATTCTATAAACATAAATTGAAGGACTACATGGACCGGGGTTCTGATAGATACTAGAAATAGGAATAGCAGGATGGTGACTCCTGCTGTGTGGAGCTTACAACCCAGATGAGCAGACAGACACAGAAAAAGTCATTATAAGCGTTTTGAGGGAAAAGTGCAGGGTGCAACAGGAGCTAATGGTGCGTTTCCCAGGCTGTGGCTCATTCTGATTTTTTGATTCTTCTTACCCTTCAAACTTGGAGAGAAAGTGAGGGTACAAGCTACAGTAATTGATGGTATGCATGCATACATATCTTCCAGGAAGAACATTATTCAGTCAAATAATTGAGGTTCGTCCTCTCAGTCCACCTCCCTGGAAGGTTTGCTTTTGTGTCTAGCAGCGTTGTTCACGATGCACACCCACACGCCCCCCCTCCCCCCGCCCCGCTCCCTTATCCCCAAATCCCGAAGGAAGAGAGTACGGAGTGGTGTGGAAGGGATGACACTGTGGAGTGGGATGGATTCAGTTTTTCACCTTTCAAGAGAGGAAGAACTGACTGGTGAGCTTGTTCTGAATAATGTGAAGTCAGAGGAAAGGGCAGGGTAAGAGAGCCATAGTCTTGCGAAGAGCAGAGTTCAGGGTCTAATTCCTGTTGCTTTATCAGCCGCTGATTGTACCTGCTGGGAGAGCTGATAATATCAAATGAGTACAGAGCTGGGGAACTGGAGCGCCTTGGCTACTTTACACTGACCTGGAAAATGTCAGGATAAATTACGGAATGGGTCGAGGAGGGGAAGTTGGTAATTGAAGTCCTTTTAGAAGTCTCAAAGCTTTGTGGATATTGAGTATTGTTCCCCCCCTGCCCCCTTCACCATTGAGCTGGCACCAATTCAGTGAGGAAGGATGGCTTGTGAATGGGGCTGAGGGCTGGGAGAAGGATTCAAAGACTAGGATCTTAAAATGAGATTGGCATCTGCACTTGTCACAGTTTAAAACATGTTGATGGTCCAGATCGTTGTGGGAAATGATTTCAGAGCGCCGTTAACCTTTCCCAAAGCTGCATTTCTTTTTTTAAAAAATCAGGATAGGTAGCATCCCGTTTAGAAAGCATAATCCTGCTCTGCGGCTTTGCCTCTTGCGGGCAGGTGGAGGCCAGGAGCCGCGTGTGTGGGGTCGCCCCCGCGCCGCAGCCCCCGCCGGCGGGCGGGCACGAATCCCGCCAGCCCTGGGCTCTCCCTCCGAGCCCGCTGCACGCGCGCGCACACACACGGCCGAAACGCGCGCTCCCGCCCCTCGCGAGCGCGCCCTCCTCTCCGCGCCCCCGCCCCACGCGCCGGTCCTCCGCGCCCCCGCGCTCCCACAGCCCGAGCGCCGGCTCAGCTGACCCGCGGGCGCCAGACGCCGTGGCTCCCAGCTCGCGAGTGCAGCTGCGGCGGCGCGGGCCTCTCACGGCGACACTCCACCCCCCCGCGCCCCTCCCCCACCCCGCACCGGGATCCGGACCGACTGCGCGCGAGCTCGCGGCCCCTTCCCCGGCGCTGAGCGAGGAGCCAAGCTGCGGTGACGAGCGGCGGCTGCGCGGCCATGGGCGCGCCCGGGTCGCCCTAGGGCGGGCGCGCGGAGACCAAAGCCCGAGCGGCAGTCTCGGCCGCGAGCCCTCTCGGGAGGCGGCGGCGGCGGCGGCAGCAGGAGCAGCGCAGCCGGGATGAGCGGGAGCGGCGCGGCGCCTGGCCCGGGCTCGGGCTCCTCCCCGGCCGCTTGCCGTTTCGCGCACTACTTCGTGCTGTGCGGGATCGACGCGGACAGCGGCCTGGAGCCCGACGAGCTGGCGGGTAAGGCCGGGCTGCGGTGGCGCGGGGGTCCCTTCAGGGACGCGGGGGGTGCTGCGGGGACGCTTGGGAGGCGGCGTGCGGGCTCCAGACAAAGTCAGCTCCCGGCGGCGCCCGCTCTCTGGCCGGCAGGGCTCTCGGGCGGCGATTAATGACATTGTTATTTATTCCGCGTGCAGGGTGCGCTGCTGAGCCCGCGGGCGCCCGCCGGGGGCTTTTGCCTGACGGGCGCGGGGTTAGGAATAACGGGTGCGGGGGCAGTGTCGGGGTCGGCCCCGAGGGCACGGCCCCAGCCCGGCGCGCCGGCCCCCTCGCCCGCAGCTGCCCGCGGAGGCGGCCGGTGAGTCACCGGGCGCATTAACTCCAGGCCTCTCTGTGCTCCTGCGGCTCCCGCCCCCTACCCTCCACCCTCCGCCCCGGCTGCGAAGTTTCAGCCTCGGCACGTGACGTGGCGCCCCGGCCCCCTCGGGGAGGGGAGTTGGAGGCCGCGGGGTTCGCGCCCACCCAGGTGGCGGTGGCCCGTGGGGCGAGCACCGGGCGGGAGGCTGGTTGTATTTCATCCCTGACTGTTCCCGGTCTGCGCCGCCTCACGCCTCGGGTTCTGCGATGACCGTCGAGTCACCTTTTGGAATCCTGTCGGTTTGGCAGTGTCACCGGAGCTGGCGACGATCTTTGGACGCTCGGGTCCCGGCACGACGCTTTGTTGACACCGCTTATACTGTTCCGAGTTTAAGTAGTTGGATATTTCCCCTCAGTTGGGTGCACCGAGTGTTGCCGCCTGGGTTTTCCTGGAGGGGCATTGGCCCGTCCTCTTGACTCAGTTGGTGGCGCAGTGCAGGACTGAGCTGGGGAACCGACGCTGGGAAGGGGGGCTATTAAAGGATGGTGGTGGAGGGGCCGGGGGTGAGTGCACAGTGTCTGGAGGAGGCCGGGGAGAAAAGGCTGATTTCATTTTTCATGCCTGTGTCTTTCTGCTTGCCTTCTTGGGATCTGAATCTGGATTTTTTTTTTTTTTAAATGGGTCAGATAAGTGACATCTACCGCTTGAACTTTATCTGTGTCAGTGTTAAACACTTAGGTCATAGCCTTTCAGAGCAGCTTCTTTTGGACATAGCATTCTTGATTGCACCAGTGTGTATTTTTCTTTTCTTTTCCTTTTTGGAGGGGCGGACTGGGAAGAATGTATTAAATAATAAACAATAGTAAACAAAACTGTTCAGCCTTAAGATACAATACCCAAGTGACCTCTTAACCTAAGTGAATATCTTAAGTCGGTTTCGCAGCAAAACATTTTCAACAAAAACTATGTCTAGTTTTACTTAATTTTATTTTTTGAAAAGAGAGAGGAGTACCAGGTCTTCTCTATGTGTAATTATATATTCATGTTGTTTTTTCAGTTAAGATTTCATGTACATATTAAGAATGGCTTTGTTAAGGGTTATGGAGTTAGAAAAAAATGTTTGCAGAGGAATTTGGAGAGATTCCTCTTTTGGGATTGGTGAAGGGATTATTTTATGTTTCTAGAATCCCTTTTCCCCTAAACATCTCCCTAAGCATTTGTGGCACTGAGGCTCTTGGAGACCTTCTGTCAGTGGCGACTGATGACTGGAAAAAGCCTGTATTTTTTTCTTCATCAAGTCTGTATGCCTAGTAAAGCTAAAACAACACCTGTAAGTGTGGCCTGGGACTCTTTAGGCATAGTGCAAATGGCTTTAACAAAATTAAACAGTAAAAAAACTTTTAATGCCTTTTTTTTAAGGCACAAACTGGCTTCTCCTTTTGCAGTACTATTGGGTGAGTGTGGGTGTTGTTTGAGATTTCTGCCCCTCATAATACTTGGTGTTTTGAGGTAACAATTTTGTCTGATAATATTTTCATTCGTTCATTCAGCAAATAGTTTTGAAAGCCTTTAGGTGTAGATTGTGTTCTAGGCCCTGGGCTCAGCTGTAATCAAAGCAGTCAAAAAATTCCTGCCATCATAGAACTTACATTCTAGCATGACGAAATAATAAAAATATATAGTTTGTCAGAGGTTAATAAGTGCTATGAGGAAAAATAAAGCAGGGAAATGATGGTAGGGCAGTGCCAGCAGAATGGTGAGACTTGTGGGGTCGTAACGATTTTAAATAAGATGGTTAGGGAAGGCCTCACTGATAAGGTGATATTTGAACAGAACCCTAAAGGAGGTGAGGAAGCAAGCCATGTGGATTGTCTCAGGGAACAGCATTGTAGGCAGAGGAAACAGCACGTGCAAAGACCTGAGGTGGAAGGGTGCCTAGTTTTGCAGGTAACAGCAAGGAGGCCAGTGTGGTTGATACTGAGTAAGAGGGAGGTTAGTAGATATGATCATTGAGAAGGGGTAGGGGAGATTCTGTAGGGCCTCATAGACAGACTTTACTCTGAGGTGGAAAACCATCTCACTGGGTTTTGAGCAGTGTAATGAGATCTGATGTACCTTCTGAAAAGATGGCTGTGGCTACCATGTTGACTGGAGTATATCAGGGGCAAGGATAGAGATGGACCAGTTAGGAGGCTCTTTTTCACTGTTGGAGGTGAGAGTTGTTGGTGGCTTGGACCAGGGCAGTAGCCGTGAAGTGGTTAGAAGCTGGATATATTTTGAAGGGAGAGTCAGCAGGACTTGCTGATGAATTGAGTATGGTATTCATACTCAAAGAAAGTGATCAGAGATGACTCCAGGGTTTTCTGCCTAAGCAATTATAAGCACCTTTATTTACTAAAATTGGAAGACTGATGGAGAAGCTGGCTGGAGAAGATTAGTTTAGCTTTGGACATGTTAAGTTTGAGGTTCCCGTTAGACATTCAAATGGAGATACCAAGTAGGCAGGACATATTTCAGGGGTGTGAATTTATTTTTAGATATGAATCGAAAGCCATGAAACTGGGTGACATCACCCAGGGAGTGGGTGTAGATAGAAAAGAGGATTGAGTCCTGGAGACATTCCAACATTCAGAGGTGAGAAGGATGAGGGGAAAACAACCAAGGAGGTTAAGAAATGTGACCAGTGAAGGGCTTCCCTGGTGGCGCAGTGGCTGAGAGTCCACCTGCCGATGCAGGGGACACGGGTTCGTGCCCTGGTCCGCGAAGATCCCACATACCGCGGAGCGGCTGGGCCCGTGAGCCATGGCCGCTGAGCCTCCGTGTCCGGAGCCTGTGCTCCACAACGGGAGAGGCCACAGCAGTGAGAGGCCCCCCCGCCCCGCCAAAAAAAAAAAAAAGAAATGTGACCAGTGAGAGGAGAGGAAACAAGAGAATGTAGTATCATGTTCTAGCTAACAGTCTTCTTAACTGTTTCCACAGAGTTACATTTAAGGATCAGGAAACAAGGCCAGTGAGTTAGGCAAATTAGTCAGAAGGTTGTTTCTGTTTTGCTGCATTAATTTCAAAGTTAATGATAGTTAAGTTTCTATTTTACTTTTCTGGAGCTGATCCATTTTTATCACACTGTTTCTTAGCAAGTTGTCACCCTGCCTGTAGAAGATCTTAATTGACTTCTATTAAACGTAAATTCTACCAATTGCTTTATAGACTTTTTCTTAACATATGCATATTCCTAGAACTCACACTGTGCAGGTGGTGGGACATTGTTATCAAATGAAGGACACAAACCATATGATGAAGTAACAATTAAATAGACTGAGACTTTATGAGAAATGAGACCTTTACACTCCTCCAGTAAGGTGCTGCTTTACCAACAATGGAAAAGACTTCTTTCATCTCAAATAGGTCTTTTAACAGCAGAAGATAATTTAAATATATATAAATTTAAAATATTTTAAAATGGAAGACCTAGAAATTTTACGGAGATATCTCTCTCTATATGTATACTGTTACAGCAGTATTGCCTATTGTCCTTTCTCTACCATGTCTTAGCTGTTGTGCTTCTCCTACTCACTGTATGTTTTCAAGATGTACTTTATCCGTAAACAAAATTGTCCCTTAAATGTTAAAGCAGAAATGTTTAAATTTCTCTTAATGTTAAAGAAAACAAAAAGTTTCAAACTGATTCTTTATTGCATAAAGAAGAAAGGGGCTGTAAATAGAAGTCACTGGAATTAGTTGATGTGAAGGGAAGAAGGTGTCATTTTGAAATTTTCTTTTATGTCTCTCATTTCCTCCAATACCTAGCTGTAGGAATTTATGTGGCTTGATTTACAGCACAGATCTTTCAGGCAATGGAAAAGTGAAGGATGTGGGGCTTCCCTGGTGGTGCAGTGGTTAAGAATCTGCTTGCCAGTGCAGGGGACACGGGTTTGAGCCCTGGTCCGGGAAGATCCCACATGCTGTGGAGCAACTAAGCCCGTGCGCCACAACTACTGAGCCTGTGCTCTAGAGCCCACGAGCCACAACTACTGAAGCCTGTGTGCCTAGAGCCTGTGCTCGGCAAAAAGAGAAGCCACCGTAATGAGAAGCCTGCGCGCTGCACGAAGAGTAGCCCCTGCTCGCCACAACTAGAGAAAGCCCATGAGCAGCAACGAAGACCCAACGCAGCCAAAAATAGATAAATAAATAAATTTAAAAACAAAAAGAAACAAAAAAAAAAGAAAAATGAAGGATGTAATTAGACCTTTATTTAAGTAACATAAATATGCGAACCCCCAAGAAGGAAAAGCCTTTGCCTCTCTCTTTCATAGTACCTTATACATAGTACATAGTGTTTAATAAGACTTACACATGAGTCTACAAATTGTGTAGTCTACAAAAGTCTACAAAAGTCTACCAGAATATTCTTAAAGCTTTCCCATGGTAGCTTGGATTCAGTACTGCTGATAGATATGGAAGTCTGATGGGTGAGCACTGCCACAGACCTTTGTTTAGAGATCTTCCTTGGTGCCTCCAGCTGTTTATTTTTAGCCTTGGTGTCTTGGCTCTGGTTTCCAGAAGAGTTTAGAGGCAGTGGAGACCATGGTCTAAATTCAAATATAAAATTTAGTTGAGACTGACAGTATCATGCCACAGTAGTGCTGGAAAGGATCTTAGACATCATTTAGAGTGAAGAAACCAAGGCTGAGAGTTTAAGGTCTTAGAGATCACATTTGACCAGTGCAGGCACCAGACTAAAGCCTGTTTTTTGGGGTTTTTTTTTGCCTTGTCTCGCGGCTTGTGGGATCTTAGTTCCCTGATCAGGGATGGAATCTGGGGTCTCGGCAGTGAGCGCTGAGTGAGTCCTAACCACTGGACTGCCACGGAATTCCCAAGCCTGTTTGTTCTAATACACAAAGCTCCATAGTTATTTAAGCTCAGAAAAAAGATGAGGTTTACTCAAATTGTGAGCATTTCAGGATTGCCCTTAATCCAGACTGAATGTCAGTAGTCAAGTCTGTGCTAAAGTCTTTTAAAAACTGCCGCCAGGTGTACGGGCGTGGGTGGGGTAGGAGCTTCCTTCATCTGACTACATTGGTGGTGCCTCAGTTGTTAGCCTTGTGGACATCCCTGGCCCGCAATAGATTATGTTTGGGAGTTTGGAAGGTCTGACCTGGTAACTGGGAGGCTGGGGAAGGAATAATACAAGGATCAATTTCCATTCTAATGGGGCCAAAGAAGATTCAAGGTCTGGTTGCTGTGGTATAGTGATAACTTGATTTTAAAAATCCACTGGGAGGGACTTCCCTCGTGGTCCAGTGGTTAAGACTACGCACTCCCAATGCAGGGGGCCTGGGTTCTATCTCTCGTCAGGGAACCATATCCCACATGCCACAACTAAGAACCCACGTGCTGCAACTAAAAGGTCCCGCGTGCTGCAACTAAGACCCGGTGCAGCCGAATAAATAAATATTAAAAAAAAACAAAAAAAAAAGTTAAAAAAAATCCACTGGAAATAAAATTCTTCATGGTGAAATTGGCCCAGCAGTGAGAGCAGCTAAGTCCCTGTGGTAACCCTAGGGTTCAGGCACCTGCTGCATTGGTTAATGCAGGACCTTCCAGCATAGGGAGCTCAGAAGACCAGAGAAGACAAGATGGATAGGGAGAGGGGAGGAGGAAGGGGCATAAGTGTCTTTGGAGGAGGAGAAAATAGTAAGAGAAAGGGGAAGAAAGGGGACGGGAAGAGAAGAAGAAGGCTGGAGGAGGGCAAGTACATAATATCCACTGCTAAGGAGTTGAGACATACTGTTCTGAAATTCCTGAGTATATCCTTTTGTTTGCATTTCCACTTCTGGTCACAGACACTCTTGGAGTAATAGAAGTTAGTCATAATTTCCATGGAACTCCATATGGAAGAAAACATTTTCTTCTTCTATAATTTGTTAGAGGGTAGAGGTGGTTCCTACATAAGGTACTTTAGTCGACTATACTTCAATTAAAAAAAAAGTACTTTAGGAAACAAGTGTTATATGTCCAGATCCTTAACAGTTTTGATTAATAGTGACCTAAATTTTGTTTTTGGTAAAGCTGTAACTACTATTATGCTTTGGATTAATTATTCAATTTTTTTAAAATGAATTTATTTATTTTCGGCTGCGTTGGGCCTTCGTTTCTGTGCATGGGCTTTCTCTAGTTGTGGTGAGCGGGGGATACTCTTCATTGCGGTGCATGGGCTTCTCATTGCGGTGGCTTCTCTCTATGTGGAGCACGGGCTCTAGGCGTGCGGGCTTCAGTAGTTGCGGCACGCAGGCTCAGTAGTTGTGGCTCACGGGCTCTAGAGCACGGGCTCAATAGTTGCGGTGCACGGGCTTAGTTGCTTCATGGCATGTGGGATCTTCCTGGACCAGGGATTGAACCCGTGTCCCCTGCATTGGCAGGCAGATTCTCAACCACTGCACCACCTGGGAAGCCCCTAATTATTCAATGTTAAATGCTTACAGTGTGCCAGGTTGAGGAGTATATAGGTGACACTCACTGTTCTGAAAAAATCTACAATGAAATAGCAATAATAAAATAACATTTATTTAGTACTTTCCACATGCCAAGCACTGGCATAATACTTCATGATTATTACCTCATTTAATCCTGACAACAACCTTAGGAAGTGGCACTATTTTCTCTATTTTCCAGATGAGGAAACAGGCTAGAGGATTTAAGTACTTTACCTAACTTCATATAAGAAGTGAGAAACCTGGATTAAAATCTGACATGATCCATCCATGCTCATAACCACTACATTTGCTGCCTCCTTAGTAACATATACTGTATCACACAGATTATAAAATCTACCAGTACTCTTCATGGATAACCTTATAATCAAATGAGATTATTTTTTAAACTCCTCTGTAGAGGAAAGATATTAAGAGGGAGAAGACTGGTCTTTATGATCTTTAAGACCTGACTTGGCTTGTCTCTTCTTAAAGGTGGCACTGCATGCATTCTATCATTCATTTATTTAAAAAAAAAAAAAAGAATATATAATTGATCTACTTTTGTTCTTTTCTTGTGGTATTAAATTTTTAAAATATCTTTATTGGAGTATAATTGCTTTACAATGTTATGTTAGTTTCTGCTGTACCAAAATATGGAATGCTTCACGACTTTGCGTGTCCTCCTTGCGCAGGGGCCATGCTAATCTTCTCTGTATTGTTTCAATTTTAGTATACGTGCGGCCTAAGTGAGCACTACTTTTGTTTTTATTAATGTATATTTATAAAGATAAGATATTATATAGGTATAAGGCATTTACTGCATAAATAAAAATACCACTTTCAAAAAAATCTTAAACCTTTTCATTCTTCTTACTGGGTTTTATACCTGTCTTTTCTTAGCATAAATTACTTGTCCTTAGGTAAGTTTATAGTTTTGAAGAGGAATGTTGGTTGCTTGTGAAACCATGGCTTGCGTGGCTGTCAGTACAGTTGTTAAAGCTGGATGCACAGTCAGAAGCTGAGAGTCCCATCCTGGGCCTGTTACATAGGACAGCTGTGGGCCTCAAGTGTTTTTTTGTTTTTTGGGTTTTTTTGAATTTTATTTTATTTATTTTTTTATACAGCAGGTTCTTATTAGTCATCCATTCTATACACATCAGTGTATACATGTCAATCCCAGTCTTTAATTTTTGCCAATTTGATTACTATGTGTCTCGGTGTGTTTCTCCTTGGGTTCATCCTGTATGGGACTTGCTGTGCTTCCTGGACTTGGGAGGCTCTTTCCTTTCCCATGTTAGGGAAGTTTTTGACCATAATCTCTTCAAATATTTTCTTGGGTCCTTTCTCTCTCTCTTCTCCTTCTGGAACCCCTATAATGTGAATGTTGTTGTGTTTAATGTTGTCCCAGAGGTCTCTTAGGCTGTCTTCATTTCTTTTCATTCTTTTTTCTTTATTCTGTTACACAGCAGTGAATTCCACCATTCTGTCTTCCAGGTCACTTATCCGTTCTTCTGCCTCAGTTATTCTGCTATTGATTCCTTCTAGTGTAGTTTTCATTTCAGTTATTGTGTTGTTCATCTCTGTTTGTTCTTTAATTTTTCTAGGTCTTTGTTAAAATTTCTTGCATCTTCTCGATCTTTGCCTCCATTCTTTTGCCAAGGTCCTGGATCATCTCCACTATCATTATTTTGAATTCTTTTTCTGGAAGGTTTCCTATCTCCACTTCATTTAGTTGTTTTTCTGGGGTTTTATCTTGTTCCTTCATCTGGTACATAGCTCGCTGCCTTTTCATCTTGTCTGTCTTTCTGTGAATGTGGTTTTTGTTCCACAGGCTGAAGGATTGTAGTTCTTCTTGCTTCTGCTGTCTGCCCTCTGGTGGATAAGGCTATCTAAGAGGCTTGTGCAAGTTTCCTGATGGGCGGGACTTGTCTCAAGTGTTTTTATCTGTCTCGAAGGGGTTAAGTGAGATTATTGATTTCTGAACTTACCACTCCTGTCTTCTATGGGCCTGAAATTATTTTTGAATGAAAAACTAAGTATATCGGTTTTTTAAAAGATTAATCCTAAATGATATAGAACATGAAGACTGAATATACCCCATATTTCACATGAGGACTGATGGAGTAATTATAATTTCATCCACAAGGAATGGAAAAAAATAAGTTAGTCTATGCAGTGCCCTTTACAGGAAAGGTGCAATTTTTAGTAAGCTTTTTGAAATATTAGTATCAGTTCATGGGCTCTCAGTTGTTATCTGCATGGACTCTTAGAAACCCAGAGATCCCTGTTTGAAATGACGATATTATATAATCTCTAGAAGTCTATATTCTAGCATTATGGATGATACTGCCAATTCTCCACAAAATAGCCAGTGGGATCTGAGAATAATTTTTTCCACTTAAAATTCTTCAATAGATTTCTTTGTATTCAAATTCTTTAATGGTATCTTAGTTTGTTCAGGCTGCTATAACAGAATACCATATACTGGGTGGCTTATAAACAGCAGGAATTTATTTCTCACTGTTCTGGAGGTTGGGAAGTCTGAGATGAAGGTGCCGGCAGATCGGCTGTCTAGTGAGGGCCCACTTCCTGGTTCATAGATGGCTGTCTTACATGAAAGGGGTGAGGTTGCTGTCTGATGTATCGCTTATAAGAATATGTATGAATCCCATTCATGAAGGTTCCACTCTTATGACCTAAGCACATCCCAAAGGCCCTACCTCCAATGGTATTCATCACATTGGGGGTTAAATTTCACCATAGGAATTTTGGGGAGGGACACAAATATTCAGTCTGTTCACCCTGGTTGGCAAAGCTGTTCATGATCTGCTTTCTGCCTGCCTTTCCAACCTTCTCAGATTGGATCACTCTTTCCTGCTACATTGGTTTTCTTGCAGGTTCTTAAACACAGCAAGCTGCTTCTTTTTTTTAAATTTTAATTTATGTATTTTATTTATTAATTTTGGCTGTGTTGGGTCTTCATTGCTGCATGTGGGCTTTCTCCAGTTGAGGCAGGTGGGGGCTACTTTTGGTTGTGGTGCGTGGGCTTCTCACTGTGGTGGCTTCTCTTGTTGCGGAGCACGGCCTCTAGAGCGCAGGCTCAGTAGTTGTGGCTCGTGGGCTCTAGAGCACAGGCTCAGTAGTTGTGGCGCACGGGCTTAGTTGCTACGCGGCATGTGGGATCTTCCCAGACCAGGGCTCGAACCCGTGTCGCCTGCATTGACAGGCAGATTCTTAACCACTGCACCACCAGGGAAGCCCCAGCAAGCTTCTTATCTCATGGCCTATTCATCTTCTGTTCTTTCACTAGATCCTCTTCCCCTAGACCAGCATCGTCCATTGTAAATATAATGTGAGACACGTTTGTAGTTTTAAATTTTCTAGTAGCCACATTTAGAAAGGTAAAAAGAGACAGGTGATATTAATTTTATTTATATGTCTAGGAGATTATTTCAACATATAATCAATATAAAAATTATTCATGAGATATTTTACATTCTTTTTTTCTTACTAAATCTTCAAAATGCAGTGTGTATTTTACTCTTCCAGCACATCTCAATTTGGACTAGCCACATTTCAAGTGTTTAGTAGCCACATGTGGGCGGTGGCCACCCTTTGGGCAGTGCAGCCCTACATCTTTGCAAGAGTGGCTTCTTCTCCTCGTTCAGGTCTTTGCACAAGTGTTACCTCCTCAGAGCAGCCTTCCAAGACCACCCTGTATAAAATAGTATCCTTCCTCTCCCTGCCTGCCCCACCCTGCAGTCGCCCTGCTGTATTTCCCTCACACTTATTACCACAGCACTTATTAGTACCGGACAATATATTGTGAATGCATTTGCTTGCTTTTACTTTTACTTTTTATTTATTTGTTTGTTTGTTTATTTTTGGCTGCATTGGGTCTTTGTTGCTGCACGTGGGCTTTCTCTAGTTGTGGCGAGCGGGGGCTACTCTTCATGCAGTGCATGGGCTTCTCATTGCAGTGGCTTCCCTTGTTGTTGTGGCTCTCGGGCTCTAGAGCGCAGGCTCAGTAGTTGTGGCGCACGGGCTTAGTTGCTCCTCGGCATGTGGGATCTTCCCGGACCAGGACTCAAACCCATGTCCCCTGCATTGGCAGGCGGATTCTCAACCACTGTGCCACCAGGGAAGCCCTGCTTTTACTTTTTAATGTCAATCTTCCCCATTAGATTGTCAGCTCCTAGAGGGCAGGACCTTGTCCCTCTTGTTTAGTATTGTATACCCTTTGACTAAAATAGTGCCTGGCCCATTATGGGGACTCAGATTGTTTGAATAAATGAATGAGATAACTTGAGATGGACAAATATAGAACTTTTCCTTTTGTTACCAACAATAAAAGTTAGTATATTTGTTTTTTTTGTGGGTTTTTTAACCTCTAAAATGGACTAGAGTTTTTTTTTTTAAATGGGAAGCTTGAAATTGATTAAAAAAACCAAGAGAGTGGATGAATGATTAATTTTTTAAAAGGTGTATGTCAGCTTTGTGGAAAGCTACTAAAATTTCTTATGTCTGTAATATTTATTAGCCTAATCCTTCCCTCTTGAAATAAGGTATGATAAATAGATAAATAAAATTAATAAACTTTTTTTTTTAAACACTAGTTTTATGCAAGCAAGCATGCAGATACCAGCAATGCTTTGATTTTTTTTTTTTAAGCAAACAACATGTCTTACTTATTTATGAACTAGTGCCAAATTATGAGCACATAAATGGTGGGTAGTGTTTATGAAATTTCAGAAAGTGTCTGTACAAACGAGCACTGGTAGCTTCAGTTGTGTCTTTAGAGGAATACCTTAGGAAATTGCATTCAGTTTCCTTCTTCATGGGCATCCACATCAGTTTTGGGCCTGATCAGCCAGGACAGTTCTCTTCTATAAAGTTTAATCCTTTGTATTTTTTTTCCATTTATACTCTGTCTTTTTTTTTTTTTTTTTTGCCGTACACGGGCCTCTCACTGCTGTGGCCTCTCCCATGGCGGAGCACAGGCTCCAGATGCGCAGGCCCAGCGGCCATGGCTCACGGGCCCAGCCGCTCCGCGGCCTGTGGGACCTTCCCGGACCGGGGCACGAACCCGTGTTCCCTGCATCGGCAGGCGGACCCTCAACCACTGCGCCACCAGGGAAGCCCCTATACTATACTCTGTCTTTATCGTACCTTGTATAATGTTCTGTTCTGCCTAAGGCTTGACTTTTTAAGATGGCACCATTTAATAACCTAGAGATTCCCAAAATTTTCAGTATGAGGCTGTCTTCTACATTACTTTTCAAACAGAATGCAAGGATATCTGTCTTAGTGTGAGGAGGGTAAGAACTGAGAATTCTGGGAATAAAAATGGAAGTATTTTATGCACTGCTGAGACAGCACGTCATGAGCCTAGAAGAACATGAAACAGTTGCTTTCCCCTTCATTCCTGTACCTTTCCCAAGAATCCATGATTTTTACTAACTTTATTCTAAATTAAATATTGTGACTATTTTAATTAGTGGATTTCTTAAGTTAATGCCTTTTAACTTGTATAAAATGTATACAAGTTATACATATATATGATGTATATAAAAAATATATTTCTTATATATAAAATGTATAAAACTTGTATACATCACTGGTACAGAAAGTTTAATTTTGAAATAACGCTTTCTTTAAATGAACTTTCAAAGATAACGTGCTAGCACTATTAAGTCAGAAGTAGTTCCAGGAAATCACCTTTATATGATGAAGCTGTGAAAATAGTTAACATTTATTGGGCCATGAACTGTGGTTGGTTTATAAACATTGTCTTTAATCCTCACGATAACTCGAAGGTATTACTATCATCACTTTACCGGCGAGGAGGCTGAGGTTTGGTGAGTTGTTGCCCAAAGTAACAGAGACAATAAAGGCCAAAGCTGGAATTGCATCCCGGTGACCCTCCTCCACTGTGCCCTGCTGCCCCTCCAAGTCTTCCAGACCAGCTGTCCTCAACTGCTGGGTGGTGACATATTACCGTGCCTGGCAGTTGTGAGTTGGGTCACAAGTAATTATTAATAATAGTTGAAACACTGAGGTTGTAAATGGTATGTATTTTTAAATAACTGGGATGAATTCAAGGTCTTCCCTCTAATGATGTCACTCTCACTCACATTCCTATGTGCTTTTATTGAGTGGAAGAGAAAGAGGTGGCATTACATGCACCATACCAGCAATTGTGAATAGCCCCATACATGATGGGAAATCTGTCTTGTTAATGCTACTGCCAAGCTAGTTATTGATGAGCTGTGAATAGTTTTCATATATTCATGTTCTCTGAGGAATACCACTGCAAAAGTAGTCTATTTGCTTCCCTTCCCTGTATATTTTTTAAAAAATTTGTTCATAGTCCAAGGACACACATGGGAGTATGTTTTTCAACACTTAACATTGATCTAGATTGTTTCTAGATACTTTTCTCAATTATAAAATATGACAGTGATTTGCAAAGAGCTTTTAAACTATAGAATACAATAAAAATATGAGGTAGAATTATAATTTTAGAGTTGTAGAATTTTTAAAGTTCAACCCTGCTGTGGACTAGTAGTCTGAATCCTTAGATACAGCTTGTAGACCTCTAGGTTTTAAACTGTGAAACCCAGTTTAAGGATATTTTAAATAGTTTGTTTTCTATATCCCAGAGGCCTTGTGATGTAAATCCACCTGTTTTGCATAATTGTCTCCTGCCTTGGCCTAGAGAATCCAGGTTTCTGCTTTGAAGATCATGTTTTCTTGCCTTCCCTGTCTCCCTCTTTTCTAGTACAACACACTCCCAATTTTAACACAGAAAATTATTCTATAGTTTGAGGAAACATTCATGTAGAAGTGATATCTAAATTAAGTTTCCAATAGTCAGCATGGCACAAGTTTGCTCATAGACCAGGCTTTTGTACTTTTTTTTTTCCCCTAATCCCTTCTTCAAAGATCACCCTTATTTTCATCTTAGTCCTCTTAAAACCACAACCTGCTCTTTTGGTTCTTTTTTCTATAACAACGTGGAGAAGGGGAAATAATTTTTTGGCAAAAATTTTCACTGTCATTAACATCTCATAGTGAAGAAATTGAGGTCTCATGAATCCTCCAGTTACCTTCATCCCCAGCACAAACAGGGAGGAGGTTTGTTTGTTTTTTGGGCTGCGCTGCGGCTCGTGGGGTCTTTGTTCCCTGGCCAGAGATCGAACCTGGGCCCCAGCAGTGAAAGCCCCAGGTCCTAACCACTGGATCACCAGGGATTTCCCAGGGAGGAGTTTCTAATTTAATTTTTTTTAATGAATGCATGCATGAATGAATGCATGCATGAATGAATGAATTTATGGCTGTGTTGGGTCTTTGTTGCTGCACGTGGGCTTTCTCTAGTTGTGGTAAGCAGGAGCTACTCTTTGTTGTGGTATGCAGGCTTCTCATTGCGGTGGCTTCTCTTGTTGGAGCACGGGCTCTAGGCACACGGGCTCTAGGCACACGGGTTCAGTAGTTGTGGCGCACGGGCTTAGTTGCTCCGCAGCATGTGGGATCACATGCCAGGGTTTGAACCCGTGTCCCCTGCGTTGGAAGGTGGATTCTTAACCACCGTGCCACCAGGAAAGTCCAGGGAGGATTTTCTTATTTCCCACAGCTATTCAGGTTCCATACTTTCTGTTTCTAGTATCCCTTCAATTTCCTTCCTTTTCCTTCCCTCATAGGCCTTTGGGAAAACAGGGACAATCTGCTAGATCAACAATATTCTTTCTATATATTAAATTTATATCATTTTGTTTCCTCCCAGGACTAAAATAACAAGGAGAGATTGTTTCCCCGTAGGCAGATGAAATGTGAATTGTTTTGGGGGAGGTGAGCATCCCGTACTCTCATACAATTCCCTGACGTGGAAGTCCTCCCTGTCATAAGAATCAGTACCAGCATATCAACTGGAATTCCATGAGAATGAGACTTTAATAAAAATAGTTTGGGCAGTAGGAATTTAGGACTGCTTAGTAGGTTTAAAGCTTATGGATGATTCACTTCTAGGACCACAGTGTTTTGTTTTACTTTCCAGGTTAGTTTTCTTCACTGTAAGTTTAACCCTAACTTTTAAGGAAACTTAAGTGGCTGGGGTAACAAGATAACAAATTGTTTAAAAATGTTTCCCCATCTCCAATCTCAAGTGTGTCTTAATGAACTTTTGTCCAAATTTCAAAATATTCTGGCTCAGCTCCAGGAAAATGAGCTTTCGTACTTGATTCCGTTTGCTTTGTGCCATTGTTCATGAGAACAATGACTGTGATTTCACAGTTTATTAAACCATAAGCATCCGTACCATTGAGGTGTTTATGCTAAAATAGGTTATTTTGTTTAGTTGTTCTCACTCCTGTCTGGCAGTGCTTATTTTTCCATTGGCAGCCCTAGTTACAATTTTATTTTAAATAAATACATGAAAGCCTTGTGGGCTCGAATGTAAAATCTTGTGTATTCCTCACAGTGAAGGACTGACAGGCCTCGTTTACTGTGAAGCACTTGTAAACCATCTTGTCCCTGGTGGAAGGGGCCGGTGGAGAGAGAGTTAAAGTGTGCGCGTATAGAGGATGGAAGACAAAAACTTAAAACCACACCTGTTATTCCAAAATCCTCTTTTCCTGATCTCATTGATCTATCTCTTACCCTCTCTTCTACATGGAACACAGATTTTGTGGTTAGAGTGCGAGAAATGGTACAGAGATATCCAGACAAATGCCCTAGATCCTGGAGTGCCCACAGTAATTGTGCTAGAGGAGTCATTACAGGGTCTTCTGTACAAATGTCACACCTGCTAAAAGTTTAACAGAATCATGTTCACTCTTCCCTGGGATGAAATCTTCTCTAACTAGGAGTAAAGATGTAGCTTTTTCTGAATGTGGCCATAAGGCCAAGAAGTAGACATATTTTGTTGAATCATTAGAGGGCAGAGGCCTTGCTGTGAAATGTCTGTTGACATGTATGCATATTTAGTAGTTATTTCCGTGCCCCCGTGAACCCTGTTGAATAGATCAGGTGACAGCTTTTATCTGAAAGTCAGTCTTTGAGGGGCAGCTGAAGCATGGATGTATGTGTGTGAGAGATTGGTGTTTTTTTCAGTGTAGGGGAAAGAAGTAACTTCTTAAATTCCTTGCTCTTAAAAGTAAGGAATTCCTTCATAAAATTCAGATTTGCTTTGGGACTTAAAGGAAATGGTTGTATTATTTTAGTGAACATGACTGAACAGTTTTTGAATGTCTTCTGAGATAATGAGATACAGCCTCCTCTCAAGTGTGGGAACTATTTTGCACCCTGTTCCCCTGTTCCCTGACCTCTGCCTTTTGACCCTGCTGCTTTGTGTGAGATTATGGGCCTTTGAGCTTTTCACCAGTCGACCCAGGTTTCCTCATACAGAAACATAAAGCTTTAAGCTTCCTTAAAAGGTGTTCTTAGAATTGGGGAGAACATTCAGATTTAATTGTGGGCATGACTTTTGTAAATATTTTTTCTTTAAAAAATCTGCTTTTTTCTGTCCAAAGTATCTATATATTTTCTAATAGGAACTCTAAAGTTTTGTGACTGTGTATATGACTAAATATGTTTTTTTCTTTGGAGAAAAGTGTCACAAAGTAAAGGTGTTTATTTAGGGAGAGACTTAAAATTCGAGCTTTCCAGGATAAGGGAACCCAAGAGAAACCCAACTGTTTGCTCCCTATCGTTGTTTCTTTAGGTATGAGAAGTTAAAAATCTGTATTCATAGGGTGTTATGCAAGAGCAACAAATCGAATATTTTCAGAGAGAATCAATACTTTAACCTGCTTATCTTTCAATAAGCACTTTTTAGACAAAAAGTGAGTAGGAAGAAAATTAGAGACAGACAAAAGGAGATGAACGCATTTAGTTTTGCTACTTGTTTGTAGTTAATGTTTTTGTTTTGTTTTTGGAAAGAGGGTAAAATTAGTGTCACAAATAAAGGTTTGCGGATTGTCTATGTATTTTATTATTGTTTTGCATACTATCTTCAAGTTTATCCAGAAAACTACGCATTTGCTCTGTTTTGGACATTTTAGTAGGACTTTCTGAGGAATGTGTGTTTTACACACTGTCCAAAGGCTTTATAATAATGAAGCTTTTGGACTTTTGTTTACATGGCACTTTGCTGCTACTGAATATCCTACCAGAAGTGAGGATAGGTAAAATAATTGGCTTGAAATAATAAAAGACAATAAGTGCTTTTAAAAAACGTATGTGGCTTTTAAATTATAAAAATAATATATGCTCAATTCAAAAGCTGAAGAATAGAGGATTGTATTAAGAAAACACAAGTATCTGTTATCCCAAAGGGGTGGAATTTAAATTAAGAAAAGAAGTTCTGATTTCTGGTCACTAGTTAGAAGCCAGAGTGACCATTTTACTGAGGTGTTGTGGTTAAATAAGCTGAGCAATAATCTGAGAAACACAATAAGATTTTCTTTTGTCCAAGTCATTGCCGTTGATTTAGTAAGACAGTTGTGATGATCTCTGTGAAGAATTGTTGGTTGAAGGAGTGAATGAATAAATAGTATGGAGTTGTCTACCTCAGGTGTTTACTTTGAGAGATAAAATTAAATCCTTAGTACTTACAACACAATCTTTTAAAAACCAAAATCCTCTAAGATCAGTAATTAAAATGAAATGGAAAAAGAAAGAGTAGCTTTGAATCTCAGGAGTTTAACACTAAAATGATATATTAAAATTTTTTTTTCATTTTGGAAAAGAAAGAGGAAAGCACTGGTACACAAATGAGGTGGAGAGACAGAGGAAAGAGAAGCTGGTAAGCAAGAGACAGTTCAGTGACAAATGAGATAAAGTCTTGATCTCCGTCTTACTGGGAATCCAATTTATTCGTAGTCACATAGCAGAATGGAAATACGTTTAGATGGCATAAGAAACCTCTGATGGAAAATCTGGTTGTCTCCCCTCAGGTTGCTGAGTCTAGAAGCAGCAGCAGACCTGACACTTGTCCCTTACAGCTCCCTTCCTGTCTCCCACGTGGGGGCTGTGTAAACATTTCAGGAGCAGTGCTGGCACTGGCCTCAGAGAATTCAGAGAGCAGGGCCTGCAGTTTCCCTTTTCATGTAGCAGAATAATAAGAACAGGGACAATTTTTTGATTGTCTTGCAATGTTTTGGCTGTTGGTTCTTTTAGATCCTTTCTGTAAATTACTTTCCTCCTAAAAGACACTTAGTCATATGTTTAATGTGTTTAACCAACCAACCAGAGACACCTTAAGATACCAAAGAAGGCATGTTTGTCATTGTAATTGGAAAAACTTTACAAGGACAGATGTGTTTTTCTCATTTTCTTTAAACCTGTCAATTTCTTGCCATGAATATTAGTTTTGTTAGTAATGACCATGCATTCTAAAAATTTTGAGTAAATGAGGCAAAATGTTTCCTCCAAAGGAAATTTTTTTAAGGACAGAGAGAGAGGGAGAGGGAGGGAGAGGGAGGGGAGGAGGGAGTTCTTATCTGGAGAGTATTATTTGCATTTTTGTTTCTGTTTAGTTGTTTTTTAGGAGGGCTGAATTGAGGTGAATTTTAGTTGCTCCAAACTCTGAGACTAGCAGTGGTTCTTTAAACCAATTTTTGAGAATATTAGCACATTGACAAAAGAAAGTAGAGGGGCAAACCATGGGGCAGAGGGGATTTATTTATGCCCAGATGTCTGCTCCCACTGTTTGTTTCTAGAACTGAATGTATAGCTTACACATTTAAAAGAGGTATATAGACTAGCCTCCTTTAAGCATTTCATGGAGTGGAAATGAGTTGTATCCAGCTTTTAGAAGACTTTTCTATCAGAATGCTTGTGACTATAGGTCAGACAGGACCTAAGAAATGAAGGAATTTGGCTGGTTCACATAACAGTTTTTTTGGGTGGAGGTGATCAGGTATAGTTTAAACAGAGCTCTCGCCCAGGCTCACTGCAGTTCTTTATGCTCCGCCTGTCCCCATCTGGCTTCACATTTGCATATCACATCTTCACTAGAGGAGATTTAACTTTTCCTCCTCCACTCCCCATTCTGGGTCTTTGCTATGACTAGTCCACTTTAGGTCACACTTCCCTAAGGCCATCCTTGAACCATTAGCGTGGCCAAGGAAAATGGGGTTAAACTGACTGTTTAGAGACCAGTTTGGGATGAAAACTACAGGGCAGCTTCACAATGGAAGAGTGGGGGAGTGGCTGCTGGAAAGCATCGTTGCTGAATGCTAGACTCTGAAGACAGAAAAAAGCCCCTCAGAGGTTTTTAACAAGGGAATGGCATGCTCCAGGATGAGGGGTGTAGAATAGAATTAAACTGGGAGCCAATTAGGAGATTGTTCTCCAGAACAAACTAGAGGGGAAAGGCCTGAATTAGGATAGTGGCAGTGGGAGCAAAGAAGCAAGGATGGGTGTAGGAGATAGAGTAGACATAGGATGAATTGCACTTGGCAACCTTAGTGTATGTGAGGTTAAAGGGGTGGTGAGATGCACATGACTCGACTTTGGGCCCAGGCAACAAGGATATAAGAATGTCATTCATAGAAGGAACACAGGAGGAAATAAATTTCAGAGGATGTGGGTGAGTTTGGTTTTGAATTTGTGGTAATGATGGTGCTGGTATGACATTATTTTCCTTTGTAGCAGGGTGGACCAAAACCACTTTCTCCACATCTTATTATAATAGTAGTGATTAACTACGTTGAAGGATGTGTGTGTGAGCAGGTAGTGGAGCTAGAACTTGAATTCAAGCCTTCAGACCCAGAATTCCATGATCTTTATATTATGTCACACTTACTTCTATTTATAGATATAACTCTTTTCTCCTCCTTTTCTCTCCCTCCCTCCCTCCTTTTCTTTGTTTTTCTTTTAAGGGAGCCAACAATGTATGTATGTTAATTTAAAACTGTGTTTTTAAACGTGAAGTGTAAAAATACCATAATTAAGAAAAATATAGAAACTGCCCAGGACACAAGCTGAGAGACTTATTTTTGAGTTAGGGTAATTTGTTGGGCATTAATTAGTAAGCAATTTACCTTTCTCCTGCAGTGCTTCAGTTTGTAGTTAAAATGCACAGTTTTTGTGGCAGGCTTTAGTAGAGCATTTAGAATGCGTCTGTATTCTTCAGCTATGAGGCAGTGAACCATATGCTGCATAAACTCTTTGGAGTTTGTACAGCAGACAACTACCCGACCAGTACTGAATGTCTGTGAGTGCTTGTACTGGGTTCTAGGCATTCCCACCTAGAACGTTCAGGTCCTCTGGTACTCCTGTAGAACTATGCATACCAATTGGCTGAAAATGCTTGTATAGTGGGTACTGTAGAGGCTGGTGAGATATAATTGCTCAATAAGCATCAGCTACTACCCTCTTTAACATAATTGGTTGGATTAAACCTCAGACACTGGTGAGATTTAAGATGTTGCTGGAATTCTCCTTTAGACATTAAAAGATAATTCCTAGGATTGCATCCTTTTTTTAATTTTTTTTATTTATTTTTTATTTTTTTCTTTTTTTTAAATGACAGCTAATCTTATCCATTATTTTTAAATACGTAATACATTTACGTGGAATCATTTTCAGAAGATACAAAAAGACTATGTTAAACAATATGTCCCCTTTCCTCAGCTGTCCAATTCCTTTCCCCAGACACAACCATATAGTTATCACTTTCTTGTGTATACTTCTAGAGATATATTGTGTTCCATGACATGTTTCTTATTAATTCCAGAGTATAGTCTTACTTTTGAACTTTGATGTATTTCTCTTACCCATGTTATTGCCCTTTTACCTCACTTTATTTAGTAACATTAATGATAAAGGTATTGCTCAAATTATATTTTTTATTGCTTATAGCAGGTCAGGTACAAACCCTAGTTTGCAGTTGGCAGTCGTGTTCAGAGATGTTAAATGACTTGCCAAAGTTTGCATTGCTTTTGTAGAATTAGAACCAGAGGAAGGTTCTTCTCCAAATTCAGGTCTCCTTCCCTACAGAAGAACTTAACTATTCTCATGGGTAAAAGAGCCCACCCGTTTTATCTATTGGAAAGCAGAGCGCTTATACTTAAAAAGAACGATAAACTCATTAAACTTAAATCGCATTCTGAATGAAAGCAAGACCAACTTTGGGCTGTTGTATGCATGAGAATTACAGATTTTGTTGGTTGCCCATCTATTTTAGGAATAGATTATCTACACATACGGACATACCTTGTTTTATTGAGCTTTGCTTTATTGCTCTTCACTTTTTTGCATTTTTACCTTGTGTCCAGCAAGTCTGTCAGTGCCATTTTTATAATAGCTTTTGCTCACTTTGTGTCTCTTTGTCACATTTGGTAATTCTCGAAATATTTCAGACTTTTTCATTATTACTGTAATATTTGTTATGGTGATCTGTGTTAAGTGATCTTTGATGTTACTATTGTAATTGTTTTGGGGCACCACGAACCAAGCCCATATAAGATAGAACTTAGTATATGCGTGTATTCTTTTTTTATTTTTAATAGAGCTTTATTGGAGTATAATTGCTTCACAATACTGTGTTAGTTTCTGTTGCACAACAAAGTGAATCAGCCATATGCATATACATGTCCCCATATCCCCTCCCTCTTGAGCCTCCCTCCCATCCTCCCTGTCCCACCCCACTAGATCATCGCAAAACACCAAGCTGCTGCTTCCCACCAGCCCCCTATTTTACATTCGGTAGTGTATATATGTCCATGCTACTCTCACTTGGCCCCAGCTTCCCCCTCCCACCCCAAGTCCTCAAGTCCATTCTCTATGTCTCCCTCTTTATTCCTGCCCTGCAACTAGGCTCATCAGTACCATTTTTTTAATATGCATTATTTGTTTTTCTCTTTCTAACTTACTTCACTCTGTATGACAGATTCTAGGTCCATCCACCTCACTACAAATAACTCAGTTTTGTTTCTTTTTATGGCTGAGTAATATTCCATTGTATGTATGTGCCACATCTTCTTTATCCAGTCATCTTTCGATGGAGATATAGGTTGGTTCCATGTCCTGGCTATTATAAGTAGTGCTGCAATGAGCATTGTGGTACATGTCTCTTTTTGAATTATGGTTTTCTCAGGGTATTTGCCCAGTAGTGGGATTACTGGGCCATATGGTACCTCTATTTTTAGTTTTTTAAGGAACCTCCATAGTGTCTGTATTAATTTACATTCCCACCAACACTGCAGGAGGGTTCCCTTTTCACCACACCTGTTCCAGCATTTATTGTTTCTAGATTTTTTGATACTGGCCATTCTGACCGGCGTGAGGTGACACCTCATTGTAGTTTTGATTTGCATTTCTCTAATAGTTAGTGATGTTAAGCCTCTTTTCATGTGTCTCTTGGCCATCTGTATGTCTTCTTTGGTGAAATGTCTGCTTAGGTCTTCTGCCCATTTTTAAACTGGATTGTTTGTTTTTTTGATATTGAGCTCCATGAGCTGTTTGTATATTTTGGAGATTAATCCTTTGTCTGTTGTTTCATTTGCAAATATTTTCTCCTATTCTGAGGGTTGTCTTTTTTATGGTTTCCTTTGCTGTGCAAAAGCTTTTAAGTTTTATTAAGTCCCATTTGTTTATTTTTGTTTTTCCATTACTCTAGGAGGTGGGTCAAAAAGGATGTTGCTGTGGTTTATGTCAAAGAGTGTTTTTCCTATGTTTTCCTCTAACAGTTTTATAGTGTCTGATATTAAATTTAAGTCTTTAATCCATTTGGAGTTTATTTTTATGTATGGTGTTAGGTAGTGTTCTAATTTCATTCATTTACATGTAGCTGTCTAGTTTTCCCAGCACCACTTATTGAAGAGGCTGTCTTTTCTCCACTGTATATTCTTGCCTCCTTTGTCATAAATCAGGTGCCCATATGTGTGTGGATTTATATCTGGGCATTCTATCCTGTACCATTGATCTATATTTCTGTTTTTGTGCCAGTACCATACTGTCTTGATTACTGTAGCTTTGTGGTGTAGTTTGAAGTCAGGGATCCTGATTCCTCCAACTCTGTTTTTCTTTCTCAAGATTGCTTTGGCTATTTGGGGTCTTTTGTGTTTCCATACGAATTGTAAAATTTTTTTGTCCTAATTCTGTGAAGAATGCCATTTGTAGTTTGATAGTGATTGCATTGAATCTGTAGATTGCTTTGGGTAGTATAGTCATTTTCACAATGTTGATTCTTCCAATCCAAGAACATTGTATATTTCTCCATCTGTTTATGTCATCTTTGATTTCTTTCATCAGGGTTTTGTAGTTTTCTGAGTACAAGTCTTTCGCCTCCTTAGGCAGGTTTATTCCTAGGTATTTTATTCTTTTTGTTGCAGTGGTAAATAGGAGTGTTTCCTTAATTTCTCTTTCTGATTTTTCATTGTTTGTGTATAGGAATGCCAGAGATTTCTGTGCATTAATTTTGTATCCTGCAACCTTATCAAATTCACTGATTAGTTCTAGTAGTTTTCTGGTGGCATCTTTAGGATTTTCTATGTATAGTGTCATGTCATTGGTAAGCAGTGACAGTTTTACTTCTTCTTTTCCAATTTGTATTTTATTTCTTTTTCTTTTCTGATTGCTGTGGCTGGGACTTCCTAAACTATGTTGAATAAGAGTGGAGAGAGTGGACATCCTTGTCCTGTTCCTGATCTTAGTGGAAAAGCTTTCAGTTTTTCACCATTTAGTATGATGCTTGCTGTGGGTTTGTCATATATGGCTTTTATTATGTTGAATTAGGTTCCCTCTGTGCCCATTTTCTGGAGAGTTTTTATCATAAATGGGTGTTGAATTTTGTCAAAAGCTTTTTCTGCATCTATTGAGATGATCATATGGTTTTTTTCCCTTAATTTATTAATATGGTGTATCACATTGATTGATTTGCATACATTGAAGAATCCTTGCATCCCTCGGATAAATCCCACTTGATCATGGTGTATGTTTCTTTTAATGTGCTGTTGGATTCTGTTTGCTAGTATTTTGTTCAGGTTTTTTGCATCTATGTTCATCAGTGATATTGGTCTTTAATTTTCTTGTTTTGTGATATCTTTGTCTGGTTTTGGTATCAGGGTGATGGTGGCTTCGTAGTATGAATTTGGGAGTGTTTCTCCCTCTGCAGTTTTTTGGAAGGGTTTGAGAAGGATTGATGTTAGCTCTTCTCTAAATGTTTGATAGAATTCGCATGTGAAGTCATCTGGTCCTGGACTTTGTTTGTTGGAAGATTTTTTTTTTAATAAATTTATTTCTTTATTTAATTTATTTTTGGCTGCGTTGGGTCTTTGTTGCTGTGTGCAGGCTTTCTCTAGTTGCAGCGAGTGGGGGCTGCTCTTCGTTGTGGTGTGCGGGCTTCTCATTGCGGTGGCTTCTCTTGTTGCAGAGCACAAGCTCTAGGTGTGCAGGTTTCAGTAGTGATGGCGCACGGGCTTAGTTGCTCCGCAGCGTGTGGGATCTCCCCAGACCAGGGATTGAATCTGTGTCCCCTGCATTGGCAGGTGGATTCTTAACCACTGTGCCACCAGGGAAGTCCCTGGTGGAAGATTTTTTTTTTTTTTTTTTTTTTTTGTGGTACGTGGGCCTCTCACTGCTGTGGCCTCTCCCGTTGCGGAGCACAGGCTCCGGACGCGCAGGCTCAGCAGTCATGGCTCATGGGCCCAGCCACTCCGCGGCATGTGGGATCTTCCTGGACTGGGGCACGAACCCATGTCCCCTGCATCGGCAGGCGGACTCTCAACCACTGGACCACCAGGGAAGCCTGGAAGATTTTTAATTACGGTTTCAATTTCATTACTTGTTATAGGTCTGTTTATATTTTCTAATTCTTCCTGGTTCAGTCTTGGAAAACTGCACCTTTCCAAGAATTTGTCCATTTCTTCGTGGTTGTCCATTTCATTGGCATATAGTTGTTTGTAGTAGTCTCTTATAATCCTTTGTATTTCTGCAGTTGCAATTTCTCCTTTTTCATTTCTAATTTTATTGACTTGCATCCTGTCCCTTTTTTTCTTGATGAGTCTGGCTAAGGGTTTATCAGTTTTGTTTATCTTCTCAAAGAACCAGCTTTTAGTTTTATTGATCTTTGCTATTGTTTTCTTCGTTTCTGTTTCATTTATTTCTGCTCTGATCTTTATGATTTCTTTCTTTCTACCGACTTTGGGTTTTCTTGTTCTTCTTTCTCTAGTTGTTTTAAGTGTAGGATTAGATAGTTTATTTGAGATTTTTCTTGTTTCTTGAGGTGAGATTGAATTGCTGTAAACTTCCCTCTTACGACTGCTTTTGCTGTGTCCCATAGGTTTTGGGTCGTTGTGTTTTCATTATCATTTGTTTCTATGTATTTTTTTATTTCTTCTTTGATTTCTTCAGTGGTCTCTTGTTTATTTAGTAGCACACTGTTTAGCCTGCATGTATTTGTGGTTTTTTTACACTTTTTTTTCCTATAATTGATTTCCAATCTCAAAGCGTTGTGGTCAGAAAAGATGATACAATTTCAGTTTTCCGAGGCTTGATTTGTGACCCAAGATGTGATCTATCCTGGAGAATGTTCCATGTGCACTTGAGAAGAAAGTGTATTCTGCCACTTTTGGGTGGAATGTTCTATAAATATCAGTTAAATCTATCTGATCTATTGTGTCATTTAAAGGTTGTGTTTCCATATTTATTTTCTGTTTGGATGATCGGTTCATTGGTGTAAATGGCGTGTTAAAGTCCTCTACTGTTATTGTGTTAATGTTGATCTCTCCTTTCATGGTTGTTGATCTCTCCTTTCATTGTTGTTAGCATTTGCCTTATGTATTGTGCTCCTGTGTTGGGTGCGTAATCATTTAAAATAATTGCTATATCTTCTTCTTGGATTGATCCTTTGATCATTATGTAGTGTCCCTCCTTATCTCTTGTAACAGCCTTTATTTTAAAGTCTATTTTATCTGATACGAGTATTGCTACTCCAGCTTTCTTTTGATTTTCATTTGCATGGAATATCTTTTTCCATCCCTTCACTTTCAGTCTGTATGTGTCCCTAGGTCTGAAGTGGGTCTCTTGTAGACAGCATATATATGGGTCTTGTTTTTGTATCCATTCAGCCAGTCTGTCTTTTGGTTGGGGTATTTAATCTGTTTACATTCAAGGTTATTATCAATATGTATGTTCCTATTGCCATTTTCTTAATTATTTTGGGTTTGTTTTTGTGGATCTTTTTCTTTTGTGTTTCCCACCTAGAGAAGTTTCTTTAGCATTTGTTGTAAAGCTGGTTTGGTGGTGCTGAGTTCTCTTAGCTTTTGCTTGTCTGAAAAGCTTTTGAGTTCTCCATCGAATCTGAATGAGGTCCTTGCTGGGTAGAGTGATCTTGGTTGTAGGTTTTACTCTTTCATCACTTTAAGTATATCCTGCCACTCCCTTCTGGGCTGCAGCGTTTCCTCTGAAAAATCAGCTGATAACCTTATGGGGATTCCTTTCTATGTTAGTTTTTGTTTTTCCCTTGCTGCTTTTAATACTTTTTCTTTGAATTTAATTTTTGTTAGTTTGATTAATATGTGTCTTGGTGTGTTTTTCCTAGGGTTTATCCTGTATGAGACTCTCTGTGCTTCCTGGACTTGATTGACTATTTCCTTTCCCATGGTAGGGAAGTTTTTGACTATAATCTCTGAAAATATTTTCTCTGACCCTTTCTTTTTCTCTTCTTCTTTTGCGACCCCTATAATTCGAATGTTGATGCATGTAGTGTTGTCCCAGAGGTCTCTGAGATTGTTTTCAATTCTTTTCATTCTTCTTTTCTTTATTCCTCAGCAGTTATTTCCACCATTTTGTTTTCCGGCTCAGTTATTCGTTCTTCTGCCTCAGTTATTCTGTTAATTGATGCCTTCTAGTGTATTTTTTTTCTTTTTTTCTTTTTTGCGTTACACGGGCCTCTCACTGTTGTGGCCTCTCCTGTTGTGAGGCACAGGCTCCGGACGCACAGGCTCAGCAGCCATGGCTCACGGGCCCAGCTACTCCGCGGCATGTGGGATCTTCCCGGACGGGGGAACGAACCTGCGTCCCCTGCATCGGCAGGCGGACTCTCAACAACTGCACCACCAGGGAAGCCCTTTCCAGTGTATTTTTCATTTCAGTTATTGTGTTGTTCATCTCTGTTTGTTCTTTTGTTCTTCTAGATCTTTTTTAAACATTTCTTGTATTTTCTCAATCCGTGCCTCCATTCTATGTCTGAGATTCTGGATCATCTTTACTATCATTACTCTGAATTCTTTTTCAGGTAGATTGCCTATTTCCTCTTCATTTATTTGGTCTTGTAGGTTTTTACCTTGCTCCTTCATCTGTGACATATTTTTTTGCTATCTCTTTTTTTTTTTCATGAGTGGGATTGTGTTCCTGTCTTACTGGTTGTTTGGCCTGAGGCGTCCAACAGTGGAGTTTGTAGGCTCTTGGGTAGAGCTGGGTTTTGGTGCTGATATGAGGAACTCCCTGAGACCTCACTCTGTTGAATATTCCTTGAGGTTCTCTGTTAGTCCAGTGCTTTGGAGCTCCCACCGCAGGAGCTTTAGCCCAACCCCTGGCTCATGAACCAAAATCCTGCAAGCTGTGTGGGGTGGAAAAAAAAAAAGTGCACAATAACAAAGTAAAAAATAAAATTAGACTAGGAAAGTAACAGATATGTTAGAAAGAATATAAAAATAAAAATATAGATGGATAAACAATCGGAAGGTACATTAGTAACACAATAGTAAAAAAGAGGAGGAGGGAAAAGGAAAGAAACAAAAAAAAGATGGGGAAAAGGCCTTGGCTGTGGAGGGTGGGGCCTAAGCAAGGGTGAGGTTTGGGTGGTGGGCAGGGCCTGTGCTTAGGACCCACAGGGCAGGAAAAGGCCCTGGGGTCCGTGGGGGGTGGGGTTTAGGGTCAAGGAACAGAAGGGGCCCAGGCGTGCCCCCCACCCCTGGTCTCAGAGTGCAGGGGCCCATACCTGGGAGCCCAGCAGGCTTCCTGGGCTCGAGTGGGCAGGGCACATGCCCTCCTCTCCTCTCCTCTTCCGGTCTGGTAGGGCCCCTCCTGCCTGCCTCTCCTGATCTCCCCAGCCTCAGGGGCGCCGATCCTGTCTGGCCTCCACTTCTGCTCCCCTCTCAGTCCCCCTACGTCCTACCAGTTCACTTTGGGGTTCCTCCCATCTCCTTGAGTGTTAGAGTTTGTCACCACCAGCCGGCAGGCCCCCTAGTTGTGGGGAGACACTAACTCCGCATCTTCCCACGCTGACATCTTGACTCCGCCTCCTATGTGTGTATTCTGACTGCTCTACAGATCTACTGTTCCCCCGTCTCCCTCTCCTCCGGCCTCCCTGTTTCCTGAGACACAGCAATATTGAAATTAGGTCAGTTAATAACCCTACAGTGGCCTTTAAGTGTTCAAGTGAAAGGAAGAGTCGCATGTCTCTTGCTTTAAATCAAAAGCTAGAAATGATTAAGCTTAGTTATTAAGGCATGTCAAAAACCGAGACAGGCAGAAAGCTAGGCCTTTTACACCAGTCAGCCAAGTTGTAAATGCAGAAGATTGAAGATGTGACTGAATTTCTGCAATCTCACGATTAAACGTGAATGGATGAGGAGTTCCTTCTTATGGATGAGCAAAGAAAGTGTTTTCTGGAGATGGAATCTACTCCTGGTGAAGATGCTGTGAAGATTGTTGAAATGACAGCAAAGAGTTAGAATATTACATAAACTGAGTTAGTTGATAAAGCAGCAGCGTTTGAGAGAATTGACTCCAATTTTGAAAGTATTCCCACCGTGGGTAAAATGCTGTCAAACAGCATTGAATGCTACAGAGAAGTTGTTCATGAAAGGAAGAGGCAATCGATGTGGCAGACTTCACTGTTGTCTTATTTTAAGAAATTGCCACAGGGGATTCCCCGGCAGTCCAGTGGTGAAGACTCTGCGCTTTCATTGCCTAGGACGTGGGCTCGATCCCTAGTCAGGGAACTAAGATCCCACATGCCGCAGGGCAACTAAGCCTGTGCGCCGCAACTACTGAGCCTGAGTGCTCTGGAGCCTGCGAACCATAACTACAGAGCCCAGGCTCTCGGGAGCCTGTGTGCCACAACTAGAGAGCCTGAGCGCCGCAACAAAGAGCCCTTGTGCTCTGGAGCCCAGTGCCACAACTAGCGAGAAGCCCGTGTGCCACAGCGAAGAGCCCACGTGCTGCAGCTAAGACCCGATGCAGCCAAAATAAATAAATAAATAAAATAAATTCAAAAAAAATTTTAAAAAACTTTATTATCGGGAATTCCCTGGCCGTCCAGTGGCTAGGACTCAGTGCTTTCACTGCCAAGGGCCTGGGTTCAATCCCTGGTTGGGGAACTGAGATCCCATAAACCACGCCACATGGCCAAAACAAACAAACTTTATTATCTAAAGAAGTACAGAACACATGTTTTGGTTTAATTAACCTTTTTCTTTGGTAAGATACATTTCTATAAATTATGTGACATCACCTGGATTTCATGGAGTCTTGGTATGTTAAGTGGAAGTTTTGATGGATTATGGTAGTTAAGTAGGAAATTAGTGACTTCCCTGGGGGCGCAGTGGTTAAGAATCCACCTGACAATGAAGGGGACACGGGTTTGAGCCCTGGTCCAGGAGGATCCCACATGCCGCAGAGCAACTAAGCCCGTGCGCCACAACCACTGAGCCTGCGCTCTAGAGCCTGCGTGCCACAACTACCGAGCCCACGTACCACAGCTACTGAAGCCTGCATGCCCAGAGCCCATGCTCACAACAAGAGAAGCCACCACAATGAGAGCCCGTGCACCACAACCAAGAGTAGCACCCGCTCGCCACAACTAGAGGAAGCCTGTGTGCAGCAACCAAGACCCAACGCAGCCAAAAGTGAATAAATAAATTTGTTTTAAAAAAAAGTAGGAAATTAGCCAGTGTAGAGTATGTTTTGTTTTGTTTTGTCTGCTTAGAAAAAACCCAAAAAAACAACAAAAAAAACCCCTCATTAGTATGGAAAGTTTGAAGCATACATATAATGGATCCACTTGTGCCCATTAACTAATTATCAGCTTACTGCCATATTATTTTATCTTCACCCTCCTCCCTCCTTAGTCCTACCTACCACTACAGAATTATTTTGAAACGAATGCCAGATTTTGTCATTTCAACCATAATCTTTTAGAATGTTTCTCTAAAGATAAGTACTCTTTTATGTACACTTTAATGAAATGAGTTTTGGTTTTCTATTTAATCTTCAGGTCCCAGGTACAAACAATTTACGTAATGAATAAACAATATGAAATGTTTCATTAACCAAATGCAATAATTAAGTCAAGAAGTAAATCTTGTGTGTGCTTTTAACATTTTGAAAGTTAAATTGACATAATTTTAAAGATGTGACTAATTTTTTTTTTTTTGGGGGCCATGCCACGTGGCATGGGGGATCTTAGTTTCCCGACCAGGGATTGAACCCGCGCCCCCTGCAGTGGAAGTGCAGAGTCCTAACCACTGGACCACCAGGGAATTCCCAAGATGTAACTAATTATTAAAAGCATCAATGTTATTCTAGTTTAGAAATTTAGATTTTTTTTTTTTGCTGGTCTTTTTCTACTTTTTTTATTGAGATATAGTTGAGTTACAATATTGTATAACTTTCAGGTGTACAACATAGTGAATCACAATTTTTAAAGATTATGCTTCACTTATAGTTATTATGAAATATTGTCTATATTCCCTGAGCTGTAAAATAAAAGGCCCTTTCTTTTAACATCTTGTTATAAGTAAGCTGTCAATAGGGCCTCTTGCTTGTATTAGTTAACTATTGCTAAGGAACAAATTATCCTAAAATTTAGTGCTGAACAGAAATGTGTATTATCTTGCATACTTTCTGAGGGTCAGGAATCCAGGAGCAGCTTAGCTGGGTGCTTCTGGCTCAGAGTCTCTTTTAAGGTTGCAGTCAAGCTGTTGGCAGGGACTGCAGTCACCCCAGGGCCCTGCCCAGCTGTGGCTGAAGAATCTGCTTTTACACTCATTTGTGTGGCTGTTAGCAGGCCTCTGTTTCTCACCACTTGGGCCTCTCTGTAGGCTGCCTCTTTGTCCTAATTACGTGACTGCTGGCTTCCTTCAGAACAAATGATGAGAGAGACATACAGACAGACACAGACAAACAGATGGAGAGAGGGCCCATGATGGAATCTGTGGGTTTTTTATAACCTTATCTCAGAAGTGGCATACCATCATTTCTGCCGTATGCTGTTCGACCCACAGTCCAACCCTATTTCACTGTGAGAGGGAGTTCCTCAGGGTTGTGGATGTCAGGAGGCAGGGGTCATTGAGCCATCTTGCGGGCTGGCTACCACGATGATTTTGGCAATATTAAAGCTTTTAAATCTCTGATTTAGGACTTAAAACCTTCAGCAGTGATTTTAAATAGAGTATGTCAAAGCTGTACTAGTGGGCAGGATTTGAAGCAATCTGTATTTGAAAGAAATAATACCGATCTGCTCTTTTAGAGAGGCAGCAGCAGAGTTTGAGTGTAGGCTCTGAAGCTGACTGCTTTGGGCAAGTTACTTAAATTCCCTTTACCTAATGATAATAGTACTCTAGCTCCTCTTGGGATTTGTTGATCAAATCCTACTATGCCTGGCGCATAGTAGGCGCTTACGTGTTATTTGTAATTTTAATTTTTATTGTTAAGAGAACTTGAGTGAACTCAGCTGCTTTTGTCTCTGGAATATAGGGTACAGTGTTGGAAGATGAGTCTGGAGAGGTAGGCGGGGACCAGTGTGCTCTGGGAAGGATGAGCTTTCCCCTCTGTCAGCTAAGCAGAGTTGATTTGTGCTTATGTTTGATAACGCTTGGCAGTTAGTGTTTATTTTAAACTACTTTGTTTACGAAAGAGTGGTTAGGCTTTTGTAGCACTTCCTTTGTCCATTTTTGCTTCAGCAGTAACACCTAGCTAGACTCATGCTTTGGCCTCAGCAGTACAGGGCGCACAGGTGTTCTTTTCTTTTCTTTAAAAATTAAAAACAAAAAACAGTCCCACTTTGAAAGAGAAATGATGGTGGTATTGCTCTTTAAAAAAGAAAAGAAAAAGGAAAATGAAAAAAAAGAATGAAAAGGGTGGTAGTAGAAGGGAACTGAAAAGTGCTTGATAGATTATGTAAGGAAGCATTTGGTTTTGGTCAGAAATTTAGTAGTTAGCCAGCTGCAAGCGAACCCATCTGGCACCCTTTTTCATTATTCTTCTGAAATATTCATGGGCTCTGACAGTCCCTGCCTTGTTTCCATTAGAGTCTCACATATTCTCAGTTTTGGTAGCCAATCTGGGGTGGCAGTGGGTTGCCCTTGTTTTCTTTCTTTGTTGTTGTGGATGTAATCAATAAAGAATAGACACTCAAGGAAAAGTTTGTGTATACTCAAATTCTCTTGAAAAATAAACTGTGAAACAAATTAAATAATGTCAGATTTGAATAAAGTAACCACTACTTTAAGCATAAGTTCATTATGCTTAAAAGTACGTATGATACTCTAAGCATGTCTGAATTATGAATCTCTTTTGATCTTTAAAGAGTACCCTTCATTTTCATAAAAGAAATTTTATTTTTGATTTAAAGAGCATATGATTAGTAAACTTAAAAAAATTTGTTTGTAAAAGACATTTGCATGTTTCTTATTTCTTAGAGATCTCTTGAAATCATTCAGAATGTAGATCAAGAGAGAGCACAAGGAATCCTTTTATATTTTAAGATTAGCTTTCTTTATTGAATTATAGTTGATTAATAATATTAATTTCAGGTATACAACATAGTGATTCAATATTTTTATAGATTATACTCCATTTAAGTAATGGCTGTATTTCCCTGTGCTGTACACTATATCTTTGTTGTTTATCTATTTTATACATAGTAGCTTGTATCTCTTAATCCCATACCCCTAACTTGTCCCTCCCCCTCCCCTCTCCCCACTGGTAACTGCTAGTTAGTTCTCTGTGTCTGTCTCTTTCTGTTTTGCTATATATATTTGTTTTAGTTTTTAGATTTCCACATATGAGAGAACGTAGATTGTCTTTCTTTGACTTATTTCACTAAACATAATACTCTCTAGGTCCATCTATATTGTTGTTGCAAACGGCAGGATTTCATTCTTTCTTATGGCTGAGTAATATTCCATAGTGTGTGTGTGTGTGTGTGTGTGTGTGTGTGTGTGACATCTTCTTTATCCATTCATCTGTTGATGGACACTTAGGTTGCTTCCATATCTTGCCTCTTGTAAACAATGCTGCTATGAACATTGGAGTCCATGTATCTTTCTGAATTAGTGTTTTCATTTTTTTCAACTATATACTCAGAAGTGGAATTGCTGGATCATACAATAGTCCTATTTCTAATATTTTGAGGAACCTCCATACTGTTTTCCACAGTGGCTGCATCAGTTTACATTCCCACCAACAGTGCACAAGGATTCCCCTTTTCTCTACATCCTTGTTATTTCTTGTCTTTTTGACGATAGCCTGTCTGACAGGTGTGAGGTGATATCTCATTGTGGTTTTGATTTGCATTTCCCTGATGATTAGTGATGTTAAGCATCTTTTCATGTGCCTTTTGGCTATCAATATGTCTTTGGAAAAATGTCCATTCAGAGCTTCTGCCCATTTTTTAATTGGGTTGTTTGGGTCTTTTTGATATTGGGTAGTATGAGCTGTTTATATATTTTGGATATTAACCCCTTATGAGTCATATCATTTGCAAGTATTTTCTCCCATTCAGTAGGTTGTTTAACTTCTTTTACCCCAGATCATTGATACTAGAATTATTAGTTAACATTCCAAAAAAACGTTCTGAAAATTGGTCTTATAAATTACTCTCTAAGCTCATGAAAATGCTTTTTTCACTCATCTAGCTATTCCTACTTCTTTTTTTTTTTCTTTTTTTTGGTTGCTGTTGTTTGTTTGTCTGTTTGATCTCAAACTCCCTTGATTTGGGCTTTAATGGAGGGACATCCTGGCACTTTGGAGGCGATGCTGTTGTCTTAAGAGGGATGCCTTGTGAGAAGCTTAAAGAGCCCCCTTACCCAGTGCTTCTTTTTCATTATTTTTTTGTTGTTGTTTTCAATTTTATTTTTTCTTTTTACTTTTGGACTCCCTTCATCAATTTCTCTAACTCCACCTCCCACCTCTGGCAACCACCAATCTGTTCTCTGTTTCTATGAACTTGGTTTTATATATATATAAAACTATACATATATATATGTATAGTTTTTAGATTCTGCATATAAAAGAGATCATACGGTATTTGTCTTTCTCTGACGTATTTCACTTAGCATAATGCCCTCGAGGTCCATCCATGTTGTCATAAATGGCAAGATTTCATTCTTTTCTTATGGCTGAATAATATCCCATTATGTATATATATATCTCACAATTTCTTTATCCATTTATCCATTGATGGACACTTTGGTTGTTTCCATATGTTGGCTATTGTAAACAATGCCGCAATTAATATTGTGGTGCATATATTTTTTCAAGTTAGTGTTTTAATTTTCTTCAGATAAATACCCAGAAGTGGAATTGCTGTATCATATTGTAGTTCTATTTTTACTTTTTTGAGGAGCCTCCATACTGTTTTCCATAGTACCTGTACCAATTTAAATTCCTACCAGCAGTGCACGTGGGTTCCCTTTTTTTCCGGCCCCGCCGCGTGGCTTATGAGATTTTAGTTCCCTGACCAGCAATCGAACCCAGACCCTTGGCAGTGAGAGTGCACAGTCCTTACCACTGGACCACCAGGGAATCCCCAAGGGTTCCCTTTTCTTCACATCCTTGCCAGTACTTGTTATTTATGTTCTTTTTGATGATAACCATTCTGACAGGTGTGAGGTGATATTTCATTGTGGTTTTCGTTTGTGTTTCCCTGATGATTAATGATGTTGAGCATCTTTTCATGTACCTGCTGGCCATCTGTGTGTCTTTGGGAAAATGTCAATTCAGATCTTCTCCCCATTTTTAAATTGGATTGTTTGGGGTTTTGTTTTGGTTTTGGTTTTTTTTTGGCTACTGTAAGAGTTCTTTATATATTTTGGCTATTAACCCCTTACCAGATACATGATTTGCAAATATTTTCTCCCATTCAGTAGCTTGCCTTTTCATTTTGTTGGTGGTTTCCTTTCCTGTGCAGAAGCTTTTTAGTATGATATAGTCCCACTTATTTATTTTTGTTGCTTTTTCTCTTGGTGTAAGATTCAAAAAATCATCGCCAAGACCTATGTCAAGGAGCTTACTGCCTGTATTTTCTTTTGGGAGATTTATGGTTTCAGATCTAACATTCAAGTCTTTAATCCATTTGAGTTAATTTTTGTGTATGGTGTAAGATAGTGGTTGAATTTCATTCTTTTGCATGTGGCTGTCCAGTTTTCCCATCATGATTTGTTGAAGAGACTATCCTTTCCCCATTGTACGTTCTTGGCTCCTTTGTTGTAAATTAATTGACCATTTATGTGTGGGTTTGTTTCTGCATGCTCTACTCTGTTTCATTGATCTATGTGTCTGTTTTTGTGCCAGTCACATACTATTTTAATTACTATAGCTTTGTAATATAGTTTGAAATCAGGGAGTGTGATGCCTCCAGCTTTGTTCTTCTTTCTCAAGATTCTTTCCCTCTTTGTTCTTCTTTCTCTTCTTCTTTCTTTTTTCTTTCTTTCTCAGGTTTTTTTGTGGTTCCTTACAAATTTGGGGATTATTTGTTGTTTCTTTGAAAAATGTTTTGATAGGGATTGCACTGAATTTGTAGATTGCGTTGGGTAGTAATCACATTTGAACAATCTTGATTCTTCCAGTCCATGAGCGTGGAATATTTTTCCATTTATTTGTGTCATCAATTTTTTTTTCATTAATGTCTTAAAGTTTTTGATATCCAAGTCTTTCTCTTCCTTGGTTAAATTTATTCCTAAATATTTATTCTTTTTGATGCAGTTGTAAACGGTATTGTTTTCTTTATTTCCCTCTCTGATAGTTTGTTATTAGTGTACAGAATTGCAACAGATTTTTATGTATTGATTTCATATCCTACAACTTTACTGAATTTATTATTTCTAACAGAATTTTGATAGCTTCTTCAGGGATTTCTATACATAGCTACTTCTTTTTTTTTTTTTCCTACTTCTTTTTTTAAGAAGAAACTTTTCCACTATTTAGGAATGTCTTCAATGGTCAAATATGACTTTCTTCTGTTAGCTCCCTGTTTTACATGGGAAGAAAACCCTTGTATATATTTTTAAAGAGGTTAGCAGTTTTTATTCATACCAACTGCTGAGATTTTACCTAGTTGAGTGATAGATTAAGATTTTAAAATCAGAGTGGGGTCAGTCTTTTCATTTTTGTAGGTTAACATTGTGAAGGCAGTGTTAAAAAAAAGTAGGGGCTGTTTGTGTCACAAATTTGTATGATACAGATTTTAATGTTTGTCTGATCTTCCTTTGGTTTCTCTTCTTTTAGCTTTGGCTTCTTTGTCTGCTCTGGTCTTGCAAGATGAAGAAACATAATGGCTTTATTGGGGTCAGTGCTTCTCAGAAACCTGGCTGGCTTTATTGGTCAATAGGACCCATTTGCCACCTTTTAAACAAAGGAATTGAAGGCCTTGCAGGCTACCCATCTGTCTTAGGAAGCTTTGTGTAGCTAACGTGTAAAAAGAAGTTTTACTTAGAGGCAGAAGGAAACCTTTTCTACATAAGTATTTAGAATCTGTGAAAAAAAGTGTCTAGGTGAATACTTAAAGTGGCTTTCAGTTTTGTGCTATATTAAAGTCACCTGATTTTGTTCCCATGTGTTAGGAAGAGATGAGTTGGACAGAATTGGAGGTCTTGTCACTGAAGTAATTAAATTGAAGTTATTGCAAATCGGCCTTTTTAGAGTAGAAAGGACTTAGTTGCTTTTATCTATTATTGTCATTCATTTTACTTCTCTTGTAAAATTGCTGTCATTATGTAAATCATATACAACTATAAGCTATTTATTTCTTTAAAATTAAATTTGTTGGGGTTCCCTGGTGGCGCAGCAGTTAAGAATCCGCCTGCCAGTGCCGGGGACACGGGTTCAAGCCTTGCTCTGGGAAGATCCCACATGCCATGGAGCAACTAACTCCGTGCGCCACAACTACTGAGCCCACGGGTCACAACTACTGAAGCCCACACACCTAGAGTCCGTGCTCCACAACAATAGAAGCCACCGCAATGAGAAGCCCGCGCACCTCAATGAAGAGTAGCCCCCGCTTGCTGCAACTAGAGAAAGCCCGCGTGCAGTATCGAAGACCCAACACAGCCAAAAATAAATAAAAATAAATAAATTTTAAAAAATTAAATTTGTCCTTTAGGGAGTAATTCTGTAGTATAAAATGTGTAAATTCTTTACTGTAGGTACTTAATTTGCCATTTTTATTTACCGGGTAGACTTTTGGGCACTAATGAGATGGCGCTGGCCACATGTATTAACATTATTTCTAAGCTTATCTTTCTGCTCTCCAGACTTGAAGCTACTTGAGGGAAGCAGTTTAGCATAACAGTTAAGTACATGAGTCCTGGAGTTTAAAGTGCCTGAGATTAAACCCCAGCTCTGAGACTTGCTAATTTTGCCTCTTAAATTTTCTAAGCTTTAGTTTATCATCTCTAAAACAAGGATGTTTAACTCATAAAATTGTTGGATTAATAAATGAGATAATATGCAGTGTCTGGCATACAATTAACAATAAATATAATCTATTATTCACCTTTATAACCCCTGAGCATCTAGTACAGTGCCAGAATGTGTACTCATTATCAATATAATTGATAAATATGCTTAAAATAAAAGCAAATGCTCATGTGTTTGATATTTGTTCCTCATTTTGACTATAGTCACTACACTCAAGGCCATATCAGCTCCTATCACAGGCCTGACAAATATTAGGTACTCAATACATGTTTGAATAAATTGTTGATTATTCACTTGTCCTTGAAATGACAAGTTTTTCTGTTTGGCACTTCATGTTATGCTAAACTGATTGGAGCTTTAGGTGTCCTTTTTGAAAACTGAAACTATGAATTCAGGAAGTTAGATGTTGGCTAGTCAGATTTCAAAATGATGATGAGGTTTTTTTTGTTTTTTGTTTCTAAAGCTGAGCATCTCAGGTAAGAGACAAACTGTTACAGGTATACGGAGCAGAAATTATTTAATTTATTTGCATGTACCTGGCATTGAGATATATTTCCTTGCTGTTTCTCTTTTGCCATGTGTAGGTAAGGAAATGGTTTGCTATGCTTTAAATTGTGTTTGTTTGTTTTCCCCATGAGCCTCTTACATTAGTGTATACCAGATATATATTTGTGACTCAGATAGGGCCTCTGTGTATAGATCCTTTTTGGTAGCAGAACTCCTCTTTTCTTTGTCCTTTGCACATAGAGTTCTTCAAGTCTCTAAACATGACTAGGGTCTTGATGAAGGGTTCCAGCTAATCTCCTGTTCCATTTTCTCATGGGAATATACTCCCTCTAGTACTAGTACTTTCTTCCACAGTCTTTGCAAGGTGAGATGAGTTCACTGAGGGTGAATTTCTTCCTCCCTGCTTCCCTTCTTTCCTTCCTTCTGCTATATTAAGTAGAGTGGACAGGGTAGGCCTCACTGAGAAGTGATCTTTGAACAAAGACTTGAAGGAAGTAAGGGAGTTAACCGAGTGAATGTTTGGGATAAATGCCTTCCAGGCTAAGAGAACAGGAAAAGCAAAGGCCCTCAGTGGGGTTCTGGTGGTTGTCTTGTGACTTCAGGGAACCTTAAGGGGCCTGGAGAAATGAACAGTGGGAAGAATAACAGGAGGGGAGGGCAGAAGGGTCGCACATGAGGTCAGATCATGAAGGGCTTTGTATCATTGAAAGGGCTTTGGTTTTAACTCTAAGAGAGATGGGCAGCCATGGCAGGGTTTGAGTAGAGGAGAGACCTCTGACTTAGTTTTAAAAGGATCATTCTGGCAGCTGTATAAAGACGAAACTGTAGGGGTATTAGGGTAGAAGCAGGAAGATCTGTGAGGAAGCCTGCAGTAATCTAGGCAAGAGATGGTGGCAGCTCAGAACATATGGTGAGATATGGTTAGTTTCTAGATATATTTGGAAGATTGAAGCAATAGGATTTCATTACCAAATCATGGGATGTGAGAGAAGGATAGGAATCAAGAACAGTTCCAAAGGTTTTGACTTGAGCAACTTGAAAAATGGAGTTGATGTCAGCTTAAATGGGGAAGACTGTGGGTTGCATTGGTTGGAGGGATGGCAGTGCAGATCAGGAATTTATTTTTGGACATGCTGAGTTTGAAATGCTTATTAGATATCTTGGTCAAGTATGTGGTTAAATGTATGAGTTTCAAGTTAGAAAAGGCTGAGCTGGAATTATAAATTATGCATGTATTTAAATCCTTGAGCCTGGATAACATTACCCAAGGAGAGAACTGTAGATAGAGAAGAGGAAAAGTGCCAACGAGAGCTCATGGACACTCTAGCATTAATTCTGTATCTAGTAAGCACATTTAAAACATTTTTAGGGAAAAATTATGAGTATTTTTTTAATATATATATTTAAAATTTTTATTTATTTATTTTTGGCTGCATTGGGTCCTCGTTGCTGTGCGCAGGCTTTCTCTAGTTGCGGCGAGCGGGGGCTATTCTTCGTTGCAGTGCGCGGGCTTCTCATTGCGGTGCCTTCTCTTGTTCCGGAGCACAGGCACTAGGCGTGCAGGCTTCAGTAGTTGTGGAGCACGGGCTTTAGGTGTGTGGGCTTCAGTAGTTGTGGCACGCAGGCTCAGTAGTTGTAGCTTGCGGGCTCTAGAGCGCAGGCTCAGTAGTTGTGACTCATGGGCTTAGTTGCTCCGTGGCATGTGGGATCTTCCTGGACCAGGGCTCGAACCCGTGTCCCCTGCATGGGAGGCAGATTCTTAACCACTGTGCCACCAGGGAAGTCCCGTGAGTATTTTTTTTAAAGGATAGAATAGTAAAGGATAGTGGCTGCACTCAGAGTATCTCTTTTCTTTTCCCTCTTTTTCCTTCTCTTAGAAAATTCTTAAAATTTTTCCTTTGGTAGTAAGCTCAAGGTCAGAGTGAAGATACAGCTCACCCTTTTCCTGGTGGATTAACATCTTTTGATTGTGTTCCTTTAACTGTTTCAGTGATGTTCTGAAATCTTTGATTGAACTTCAAGTATATAATTGCTAAACAGTAATAAATGCTTACTTTTCCATCACACTTTCATTAAGCTGAACAATGAAACAAAATATAGGCAGAATATCTTCACTGGTATAATTGATATATTAATATTATAAATTTTGAAAATGACTAGCTGCTGGACATAGTAGGGTTTAAATTTTTTTCTTGTGATTTTATTCCTTGCTTGAGATAATGCCAAAATATTTGTGATTTGGCAACTTGGTGTGCTTAAGCAGTGTATCATAATGAATGATAGAAAGTAGCTGATCTAGCTGATGGAAAATTCTTACTGATAGTTTCAATTAGTTGAATGGAGCCGATTCTGAACTATAATGTGGCTTAGGAGACCATGTCCTTCTTTCTTCTCTCTTCCATTCTGTGTCCCAGTTCTTGAGCTTGTCTCTGAATTTGTTGAGGAAAAGTAATTTATGGAGAGTAGCTTGATGTGCCATCAGTTCATTTCCTCTGCTAATGGAAGGGTTCAACTAAAATAGGTTAGAGACTGATTATTTTCCCTTCCCTCAGTAATAAGGATTATCTGTCAGTACTAGGATGGTAGAAAATTTGCTTTTCATTTTTCACCTGTTATTAAAACTTCTGTTCTAAATAACGTATTTACCACTGAATGAAGGTGTATCTGGTGATTGAATGACTGATATTTGGAAGGACAAGTATACTTTTTTTTCTCCACACAGATAATGCTTCAACAATGCTGATTAAGTTGGCAGTTAAGAGTCTTAAATCACTCCTAATGAGGGATGAAATTGTGTCAGTTGCATTTGTTAATAGAAATCAATATCAAACTATATTCATGAGGTTTCTAGTTTGAACAACCACAGAGTTTCAAATACTAAAATAAACCTTCAATTGCCAAATGGATGCGTAGTCAATTCTTAGATTGATTAGATTGATTGGTTTTTTGGGCTTTACTACTGTAATTAAGCCAGTCCTTTACGGGAGAGAAACAAAGGGGAGTTGATTTAGAGTACTGTGCAAAATGTGTTTCTCTACATCAGTATGGGTATTTTTCTTGTTTTATTCATGGAGTAATGAGTTCAAAGAAGTTTTAGTAAAATGCCCAATTTTATTTGCGAAGTCAGAATAAACCTTGAAAATAAAAGCTTGTGATACTTGGATACAAACTAAAAGACTAGGGTAGGGAGTTATTTGGATCTTGCATCTAAAATTTAGAAGTTCTAGAGAATAGTTTCTGTTTGACCTTGGACATCTATAAGTCTCCATAGATCAAAGGTTTGGTTTTCTTATTTTGCTGTTCCTTCAGCTTCACTGCGGTAATCTTTTTTGTAATATTTATTCAATTATTTATTTGGCTGCACTGGGTCTCAGTTGTGGCATGTGGGATCTTCGTTGTGGCATGCAGGATCTTTTAGTTGTGGCATGTGGACTCTTAATTGCGGCATGCATGTGGGATCTAGTTCCCTGACCAGGGATGGAACCTGGACCCCCTGCATTGGGAGCACAGAGTCTTAACCACTGGCCCACCAGGGAAGTCCCCTCACTGCAGTAATCTTTGTGAAGTGATATCATTGCAATTGCTTTTTGTTCCAAGCCCAGGAAAAAGAAAAAAAGGAGGGACAGGGAAGTTTTGACCCATATTGATACATCATATATGAAGAAATTTAGAACTGCCCTCTATGAGGAATTACTGAAAATAACAGTAAAACTCTGTGATATACTTCCATGTAACTTCAGAATGGGCTCAGTGTCTGAGGATGGCCAAAGCTAGATTATCATGATAGTGAGCTGCTGAGACTAGTCTGTGTGGCTGGTTTTGTTTCGGGGGGAGGGGGGTGGTAGACTTAAGAGCACCTTCCCGTGCTATGCTTCTGCTGTGATTAAAGTGGTGAGCTTCTCTGTGGTGTAACAGGTTGCTCACTGTTGCCACCCTTCAGCTCTTTTACTCATTTCTCCTCTTCCCTATTCTCCAAAAGACCCGAAGTGTAGTAGGCAGGTGGGGAGGGCTTTTTGCTTTTATTATTTTTTTTCCATTGTTAAGCTTCCTTATTCACTCTAAGCCTTGAATTTGTACTTCTACTTTTTGCCTTTTAAACAAAATGCATATAATTGTATTTTTAAACTGATTGTAAATATATTATACATGATTTTATAGAAAATTCAAGCAGTACAGGGAAATATAAAGGAAGTAAAAATGAACAGCAGCCCAACTGTTGAGAGGTAACTACTGATATATTTTATTGGACATCATACTTCTCTCTATAGGTGAAGATACAACATATAATAAGTAATTTATTTGTTTATTTAATAGTAACTTTAATATATGACTTAAATGTTTTATTTAATATATTTTCATAATCATAATATGATTTCATTATATAAAACACTATCTTAATCTTTTCAAACTGAATAATATATTTTGGAGGTGATTTCATTTTAGAGCTGCATTATCCTTTTAAGAATAGAATATCGTGTACTTTATGATGCACTTATTTATTTACATATTGTCTTCCGATAAGTTCTTGGGTTATTTTGAATTTTTTATTTATAAACAGTATTGCACAAAACTTCCTAGTAGGAAAACCTTTGCACACATTTTAAATTATTTCTTTAGGTCATATTCCTAAGGGGGAAGCTACTGGATCCAGTGGCGTATATATTTTATTTTTTAATGCATATTGCCAAACTGCCCTCCATAAGGGCTGTACCGGTTTACTCTACCAGTATTCTTTTTTTGCGGTACGCGGACCTCTCACTGTTGTGGCTTCTCCCGTTGCGGAGCACAGGCTTCGGATACGCAGGCTCAGCGGCCATGGCTCACAGGCCCAGCCGCTCCGCGGCATGTGGGACCTTCCCAGACTGGGGCACGAACCCGTGTCCCCTGCATCGGCAGGAGGACTCTCAACCACTGCGCCACCAGGGAAGCCCTCTACCAGTATTCTTGAAGAAATATTACTGGTTTTGACATTTTTAAAAAATCCTCCATTATTTATTTTGTTAAGAAAAGACACTCCAGTGAAAATTTCAGAATCTCTTTATTCTATAGGAAATAGCTTTCTTACCAGTGTCCTGCAAAAGCCTCTGGAATTTCCAGGTGTTGTAAAGTTCTCTTTTGAAAATTGAGTGTCCTCTTCCAGAAACCCATGTGACAGAAATTTCTTTTTCTAAAAAAATACATAGGGACTTCCCTCGTGGTACAGTGGTTAAGAATCCACCTAAAGATGCAGGGGACACGGGTTTGGGCCCTGGTCTGGGAAGATCCAACATGCTGTGGAGCAACTAACTCCTTGCGCCACAACTACAGAGCCTGTGCTCTAGAGCCCGTGAGCCACAACTACTGAGCCCACATGACACAACTACTGAAGCCTGTGTGCCTAGAGCCTGTGCTCTGCAACAAGAGAAGCCACCACAATGAGAAGCCCGCGCACCACAATGAAGAAGAGCCCCTGCTCGCCACAACTAGAGAAAGCCCACACGCAGCAACAAAGAACCAACGCAGCCAAAATAAAAATAAATTAAAAAAAATACATAGGTACCATAATTAAAGTAACATTTGCCTTTTAAAATAATTTTTAAAATCTTAGGTTTTATTCACAACTTTAAAAATTATAATTTCTTTTCTTACAATTAAGAAAAAAAGACAATGCCTTTTTAGTGTAACAAGGAGACTTGGTTATCACTGCTGATGTGAGTAGATGGTACATTTTAACTCATTTCTGAACTTTCTTACTGAAGCCATAATTAGAAAATGAGTTTGGCTTTCAGTACTGTGCTTATTGATCCTATGCTGAAAGGCCCAAGTTTTCATCTGCACGCAGTAATATATTCTCTGTGTAAGGAAACTATAGTACTCGCCATTGAAAAAATACCTAGCCATAAATTAATTAAATTGGTCCCCTTGAGGGCACTCTTGCTGAAAAGGTCCATCCTTTTACCCAAAGAAGGAAAAGGTTTGATTAATTTACAGATTCTGCTCCAGCATATTATATATTATTTGGGAAAATATCAGGCTCTCATGAATTTAAAAAAATTATCCTATGGGAAATTCACTTACCTGTTTATTGAATTAGTTTCCAGAAGGATATGAAAGCCTCAGGTCTTGTGATGGGAGGCAGGTTTGTTGAGAGACAGCGTGTCATGTAAGGAAAAAACCTGGTCTCAGAGTCAGATATCCTGGGTTTTACCCCTGTTGGGAGACTCACTTGACCTCTCTCGGCCTCAGTTTTCTCAACTGAGCAGAGTTGGTTCAGCCGCGCTTCGCGGAGCTGAATGAGCATGTCAGTCACTGGGAGGCAGAGTCTGGTTCAGGAGGTCTGGGCTGGGCCTGAGGTTCTGCATTTTGAACAAGCTCCTGGGTAGTAGCAATGCTGCTGGCCCAAATATCACAATTTGAATAGCAAGGAAATAGATGATATCTTTTTCTTCTAGCTCCAAAAGACTAATTCTAACTTAAGCTGTAGTAGACATTGTTTAAAATCTTAACATTTTAAATAAATATTTTTTTGGCCACACCAAAAAATATATTTTTTGGCCACACCTTGTGGGACCACATCCCACATGTGAGATCTTAATTCCCCGACCAGGGATCAGACCCGCACTCCTTGCAGTGGAAGCATGGAGTCTTAACCCCTGCACTGCCAGGGAAGTTTCCATTTTAAATATTTTTCATACTATTAGGTTTAAGTGAAAGAAGACAAGTGTCTTTACAACTTTTAAGTTTGATAGCAAGAGACTTTCTTCTGATCATGTCCAAGATTTGTTTTAAAGTATTCCACTCCCTCCCTTTAAAAAGTTGGGGGGGGAATAGATAAAACAAGAATAACAAAATATTGGTAATTGTTGAAGCTGGATGATGGGTACATAGAGGTTAATTATACTTTTCCCTTATTGTCTGTCCTTAGGTGAAAGTTTGAAAATGTATTTTAAACAAAGAAAAGTAAAACACAAACAAAACTAAATGTGAATTTGCCAGGATCACAGACTGATGATATACATACATATCTGTATCTGTTTAGCTTTAGGCACCATTTCTCAGTACTGACTTGCCTAATAGGAAGCAATGTGGCAGTGACCTGAGAGAGTCTTTGAAGGAAAAAAGCACAATGGCTAATGAAGCACATTTGCTGGAAGGAGATAAACTCAGAGCTGCCATTCTCCATGTGCCAATCTTAGGCTGTTTGTTTCTGTTAAACATTGCAGATGTGTCTCTGCCAACTAAACTTGAATGTGTTAATGTGATATTTTTGGAAATTCACTTTGCAAACTGTGAACTCAACATAGATTTTGGTTGCTGTTGTTGAATGTATCAATCAGATATCGCCATTTTTTTTAATAGGACAAAGATACTTAAATTAGTGTACAGGAAATACACATTCAACAATGTTTTCTGCTATTCCAGGGGCTTTTAGATGTGGGGTTATAATGTTGCTTTTATTATTTTTATTTATTTATTTATTTAGTATAAACAAGGTTTAAAAAAATTTTTTTTAAATAAACTTATTTATTTATTTTTGGCTGCACTGGGTCTTCGTTGCTGTGCGTGGGCTTTCTCTAGTTGTGGCTAGCGGGGGCTACTCTTCACTGCGGTGCGTGGGCTTCTCATTGCGGTGGCTTCTCATTGCGGAGCACAGGCTCTAGGTGCACAGGCTTCAGTAGTTGTGGCACGTGGGCTCAGTAGTTGTGGCTCGCAGGCTTAGTTGCTCCATGGCCTGTGGGATCTTCCCGGACCAGGACTCACACCCGTGTCCCTTGCATTGGCAGGTGGATTCTTAACCACTGCACCACCATGGAAGCCCAATGTTGCTTTTAAATCTAGAGTGATTTTACACTCTGAGCAGAAAATCCTGATTCCCACTAAATATGTATTTTTGAGGGAGGAGTTGAAAACAAAATGGAGAAAGATTATAAGAGAGCTTTGTTTTGGTAAGGTTTCGGGAAAACGATCAGAAAATAGTTATAGGATGACAACCTGTTTAGGAAATAACATTTTGATATGGGATAAACAAATATACTCTAATATAAAGCTAACTATCTAGATTAGTTATTTTATAGGTCATATATATAGTTTATAATTTGAGAATAAATATTTAAAAAGCACAAATTAATGCTAAGTTAATAACAAAAACTAGAAAATAAAAAAAAAAATATTTTAGAAGTGTAAACCCCAGCCACAGCGATTGTTAATATTTCATTGTATTTCCTTTCTGTTTTTAATATGATTTTATATAGTTTTTCTCCTACCTTATATATCCTTTTATCCTGTTCTTTCACTGACTGTTGTAAAATATGCACTTTTCATTATTATTCAGTCTTTTATAAATATAACCTGAGTAAAGTAATTCTCTTTCAGGTCAGAGTGAAGACCTTCATGGTCCCCAAATGGGTAGCTTAGAAGTATCTTTCTGCTTTGATTTATTTTTAGGCTAGGTCTAGATTGTTTATTATGATGAGGGAAATGGGCATAGGAAGTCATTTTCTGTTGGAGAGATCAAGGCAGTTGCGGGGTCCATTCGATATTTGAGTTTTGAACTGAAAGAGATTCTTATATTCATCCTGGAAAGAATGTAATCCCAGGTTGAACAGAGCCACACTAGACCTTTAGTCCAGACCAGTGACAGCTCTGATGCCAGGATTCAGGACTTGGAAGGCTCTTCTTGGGGAAGTCACACTTCTGAATCAAACCCCAAAGTGAACCTTTGGGTATAATTAGGATGTGATACAGGTATTTTTTGTCAGCCCAGGGAGTTCAAGCCTCAGCAAAGGACAAAACAAAATAAAAGATATGTATACACATACATGGATTAAGTGAGCTAATACAAATAAAGTGCTAAGAACAATTCTTACCACTTAGTTAGAATATAAATGTTAGGTATTGTGTAAATAATTGAGGAGACTTTAAGTCAGCTTTTATGTTTAATGTTAAAAGTAGTTACACACTTTAGGGCTTCCCTGGTGGCACAGTGGTTGAGAGTCCACCTGCCGATGCAGGGGACACGAGTTCGTGCCCCAGTCCGGGAAGATCCCACATGCCGCTGAGCGGCTGGGCCTGTGAGCCATGGCCACTGGGCCTGCGGGTCCGGAGCCTGTGCTCCGCAACGGGAGAGGCCACAACAGTGAGAGGCCCGCGTACTGCAAAAAAAAAAAAAAAAAAAGTAGTTACACACTTTTTAACAAGAAAGTATGAATTTCTTTGAATACTGAATAAACTGAACCAAGTTGAAAATAATGATTAAGGCTGTTTCTGCCTCTTCTTCTCTTTCATGTTTTACGCATTTTACTGAGGACCTTCCTCGATTTTACCTATTTCTCTAATTTAAAAGCCTTTTTTAGATGCCTGAAGTAAAATGGGAGATAAATCTTGGCTGATTATTAGAAGCAGGGGGAATTAGCTAATCTCACTGGTAATTGAGAACAGGAATTTAAATGTAAGGTCTTAGGCTTCTGTTCCTTTAAGGTTTAAAGTTTTCAGAAGTAAATGTACTTGTTCTGTTAAGGAATTTCTTTGGAGCATGTTTTCATAAGAAAATTTTCGTGGTGTCTAAACATGACTTGAACTTGACAGATTTCCCTTATCATCAGTGTACTTGCTTTTAAAGATGTGAAAGTGTGTATTCTATTTTTAAAATCCAATAAATTTTTAATTTTGACACATTCAGTTTGTGCTTCGATTTTCAGATCTCTAGCAATGTTAATTTTCAAGCCTGAAAGTTTAAACTATGTTGAGATCATGGATCCCATTGAAAATGTAATAAAATGTTTGAACCTTCTTTCTAGAAAAATGTATGTACATTCAAAATGTTGTATACAGTGTGAGATTTTTCACGAATATCCTGAAACGAAAATCCACATATTGTCTTTAAACTGTTGCACCTCCTAAGTTAAAAAACAAAATTAAATTAAATTAAATTAAAAAACAAGGTTCCTTCTACCGGGGGAAAAAAAACAAAACTGTTGCTCCTCCTTAGATATGTTACTAGTCTGTTTCCATTTAGTTAATGTCTCATTGTATTAAATTTCATTAAAATTGAACTACAGTGCTATAGTGTTTAGTTTGCATAACACAAAAGTTCTAGATTGTCTCTTTGGAAGCAATAATAAAATAGAGGAGGGGCGGGACTTCCCTGGTGGCACAGTGGATAAAAGACTCCGTGATCTCAATGCAGGGGCCCAGGTTCAATCCCTGGTCAGGGAACTAGATCCCACATGCATGCTGCAACTAAGAGTTGGCATGCCACAACTAAGAAGCCCATGTGCCACAACTAAGGAGCTGCCTGCTGTATCTAAGACCTGGTGCAACCAAATATATAAATAAATATTTTTAAAGAAAATAGAGGAAGGGCAGTTGTGCTAAATGGATTTTTTGGAGGGTGCAGAATTCAAAGCAATGACTACTGATAAGGCAAATATAGCTATCCCTGTTTTATATACTTTATATATTTGTATATACTTTGTCTTTTAAAAATGTAATATAAGAGATTCTTAATAAAAATTGTCATCATTTTGTGTTGGGCATTTTTTTAAAAGGTATTCTCTTGAGTGATGGATGTTTTAATTCTTTTTGTAGGACTTGGAATGCTATATAGCAGTATATATTGTAAAATTTGGGGGAACCAGAAAATCTTTCAAGACATTTAAGTAGTCTGGGCTTCCTTCAGTGGATCAGTTTCCTTAAAGAAATGCTGATAGCTCCATCCAATCTTAGGATGACTGAGGTTATAAAATTTTCTTTGGTTCTTTTCTGCCCTGATGTGTACCACTTTGTGATTTTATAGGTTGCTGTAACTGTCTCCTTTGGTGATCTAGTCCAATATCATGACTTCAGTATAATCTTATATTAGCACTCTACTGATTAAATGTAAAATTTATATCTCTAGCTTAGAGTTTTCTCCTGAAATCCAGACTTTTATCTAACTGCTTTCTTAACATCTCCGTTTTGAATTAGTATCTCAGAAGTAGTATGTCCAAAACTGGAATTCTGTTATTTCCTATAAAAAGTATTCTTCCCCTTCTCAGTTGATGGTAGGCCAGTCTCAAAGCCTTGGAGTCATTCCTGATTCCTCTCTTTCTCTCACACTTCACACTCTGTTTAGTCTATCAGTAATTACTGCCTCAACCTTCAAAATACATCCAGACTCCAGCCACGTCTCACCAACTCCACTGCTACCACCCTGGTTAGAGTTACTATCATCTTTTGCTTAGATTACAGCTTCTACAGTCTTCTGCTTCTTCCTTTGCCCCCTCTAGTGTATACTTAAAATTTTTTTTCCTGCACATTCTTATTTTGAAAAATATCAAATCTATAGAAGAGTTGAAAGAATAGTATAATAAAAACCCATAAACCCTTCCTGCTAGATTCACCTGTTGTTAACATTTTGCTACATTTGTAAGTTATCTAGTGAGTGTTCTCTCTCTATATATGTGTATTTGTTTTTGCTATACAATTTGAAAGAAAGTTACGTTTTATGAAAGTTCATCTCTGATTCTTTCAATATATAACCCCTAAGAACAAGGATATTATCCTGTAACTGCAATCCTATTATCACATCTAAGAAAATTAATGTTAATTCAGTATCATCTAATGTCTAAGAAACATCTTTTATACCTTTCCCTTCTGTAGTAGGCTGAATAATAGCCCTCTAAAATATCAGATCCTAATTCCTGGAACCTAAATGTTACCTTACTTGGAAAAAGTATTTTTGCAGATGTGATTAAATTCACAATTTTGAGATGGAGAGATTATCCTATCCTGGATTATCCTGGTGGACTCTAAATGCTTTTCACATGTGTCCCTATAAGAGGGAGGCAGAGAGAGATTTCACACACACACACACACACACACACACACACACACACGCGCATACACAGGAGGAAGGGATGTAAAGACAGAGGTAAATATTGCAGTGATACAGCCAACAAACCAAGGAATGCCAGCAGCCACCAGAAGCCAGGAGCAGATTTTCCTCTAGAGCCTCCAGAAGCAGCACAGCCCTGCCAACACCTTGCTTTCAGCCAGTGATACTGATTTCTGATATCTGGCCTTCAGAGCTGTGAGGCATTACATTTCTGTTTTATGTCACACAGTTTGTGATATTGTTATAGCAGCCATAGAAAACTAATATACACCCCTTTTAAGGATTTCAGTCGAGGTTCATTTTGCTTGGTCGTTACGGCTCTTTTAATTTAAAATAGTTCCCCTCACCCTTTTTTTTGTTTTTCATGACACTGAATGTTTTAAAGAGTTCAGGGCTGTTGCTTTGTAGAATGTCCCATATTCTGGAATTACCTTATTGTTTTCTCATGGTTAGGTTCAGGCTAAACATTTTTTGGCGAGAATACCACATAGGTGATGTTGAGTAAAGAGTATTTTTAATATAACTGCCAGAGCGATTCTTTTAAAACATTAAGTTGGGGCACAGTACTCTGTGCAGTCTCCAGTGGTCCCCATTCTGTTCAGAGGAAAAGCCAAAGCTCTCCTGTGGTCTGGTTCCTGAAACCTGCCTCACCTTCTCCCCTCCCACTCACCCCTCACTCTGTGCTGCCTTCTTACTGATTGTGGTACCGCTTCCTGAACAAGCTGGGCGCGCTCCAGTCTTGGAACCTTTGCTCTAGCTGCCCCGTTGCCTGGAATGCTCTTCCTCCAGGTATCCTTTGGCCTGCTCCCCCTCATGTCTTGCTCAGATGTCCTCTTCTCAGTGAGGCCTTTCCACACCACTATTTTAAAAAATCCATCTTTCCTTCCCTCCCCCACTTCCGATCTCCCAACACTGCTTTACTGTTGTGTTTTTCCGTAGCATTTATTACCTTCTCACACACCACATAACTTACTTATTAAAGTTATTATTTATTGTCTGCTTCTCCTACTTGAAATACAAGCACCACAAGGCAGAAATCTTTGTTTTTTGTTCACATATTCATCCCATGATCTTATGTTCATAGCAGGTACACAACATTTGTTGAATAAACGTGAACGAACTTTAGATGAGTATATCTAATTTTACGTTACTACACAGTAGAGAGTCTGCTTTAAAAAAAAATAATAAGCAAAACACTTTACTTTGAAATAACTTTATTTATTTAATATATTTATTTATTTATTTTTGGCTGTGTTGGGTCTTCATTGCTGTGTGTCAGCTTCTCATTGTGGTGGCTTCTCTTGTTGTGGAACACAGGCTCTAGGTGCCTGGGCTTCAGTAGTTGTGGCACATGGGCTCAGTTGTTGTGGCTCACGAGCTCTAGAGCGCAGGCTCAGTAGTTGTGGCGCATGGGCTTAGGTGCTCCGCGGCATGTGGGATCTTCCCTGACCAGGGCTTGAACCCGTGTCCCTTGCATTGGCAGATGGATTCTTAACCACTGCGCCACCAGGGAAGTCCCTGAAATAACTTTAGATTTGCAGAAGAGTTTCTAAGACACTACAGAGTTCCTGTATACCTTTTATCCACCTCTCCAGATGTTAACGTTCCACATAACCATGGTACATTTATCAAAACTAAGAAATTAACCATGGCATAATACTGCTAACTAAACTACAGACTCTATTTGGATTTCACTAATTTTTCCACTGCTCTTCTCTTTCTGTTCCTCTGCCCAATCCAGGATACCACACATTGCATTTGGTGGTGTCTCTTTAGTGTGCTCTAATCTGTGGAGAGACTGATTCAAAAAGACTGTAAATCTTTCCCAGGAATACTACCTTGTGTAAATTATTGTAAAACACTGCAACTCGTGCATTATTTGAGCAAGTGGCTATTTCAAGGGAAAGAAAGATGGTAAAACTCAGGAACACCAGAATATGTAGCCGTGGGGCATTGGTAAACTTCAGACAAGAAAATCATAGGATTTGACAGTATTTTCTGGTTTAGGTGCAGAGTATACCTATCTAGTCCATTTTCTTCTGCCATCAGAACTTCCCACCCCATCCATGCTATCACTTGAAGAGATGAATCCTAGAATAACACTTAACCATTTTTGACTTTTTAACAGGTAAATTTGACTCAATATGTTTAATTTCACTCATTATTTGCCTATGTTTCTCTTTGAGGGTAATTAATTCTGTAGTACACTAAAGATACATTGAGTATCTGCTCTATGTAATGCACTGCCTTAGGTCTTGGGAAAGTGGATGCAAAGAAGAGTAAAAAGTTTTTTACTGTTCAGAAGCTTGTGCTCTAATATAGGTAACATATAACTAACAAACTATAATAACAACTATTTTGACAGTGTAGAGGAAATTATTAATTTTTGCTAGGAAAGGTAAGAAATGGGGGAGGATCATATTTGAACTTGCCCTTAAAGTACTCATAGAGCTTTTAACACAGTTTAATTGAGATGTAATTCACGTACCGTACACATACCAAACATACCATTTAAAGCAAACAATTCAGTGGCTTTTAGTATATTCACAGGGTTATGAAACCATAAGCACAGATCAACTTTAGAACATTTTCATTATCCTAAAAAGAAACCCCATATCTGTGTTGACTCCCTATTCTTCCTTCCTTTCAGCTCCTGGTAACTACAAATCTACTTTCTGTCTCTATAGATTTGCCTATTCTGCACAATCCATATAAATGAAATCATACAATATGTGTCTGACTTATCTCAGCATAATATTTTCAAAGTTCATCCATGTTATGGTACATATTAGTACTTCATTCCTTTGTATTGCCAAATATTCCATTGTACTGGAAGTATTATATTTTATTTTTCCATTCATCAGTCGATGGGTATCTGAGTGTTTCTACTTTTTGACTATTACGAATAATGCTGCTGTGAATATTCACGTACAGGATTGGGGGGACATATTTTCAATAGTTTTGGGTATTGAAATTGGGAGTGGAATTGCTGGGTTGAGGAACTGTCAGAATATTTTCTAAGGTACCGTTTTACATTCCTACCAGCAGTATATGAGGATTCCAATTTCTCCACATCCTAGCCAACACGTGTTCCTGTCTTCTGTTTTTTGGTCTTTTTTGGCTGCCCCACGCAGCTTGTGGGATTTTAGTTCCCTGACTAGGGACTGACCAGGGTCTTCAGAAGTGAGAGTGCAGAGTGTGGAGTCCTAACCACTGGGCCTCCAGGGAATTCCCTAGGGTTTTTTTTTTTTTTTAAATTTTAGCCTAATCCTAGTGAATGTGAAGTGACATTGCATTGTGGTTTTGATTTGCATTTCCCAAATGACTAATGATGCTGAGCATCTTTTCATGTGCTTATCAGCCGTTTGTAGATCTTCTTTTGAGGCATAGAATTTTAATAGATAAAGAAAGGAAAAGGGAAGGGAGCACTTCAGCCTAACAGAACAGGGTCAAAGGCCTGAGAAATGGTGAAGAATCAGTAAAACTATAGAGTAGGGTCTCCAGAAGAAGGGAGTGAGAAAGGACACTAGAAAATTTTAGGGATGCTTGGGTCTCTTAAGTTTATTTTTTGATGAGTCAAGTCACACTGTCCTCTGCTTCTCTTAAGCTTAACATTGCTCGAATTTGAAGGATATTCCTTCTTTTGTAAATGTCAGTGTGTTGTGGTTAGCGCATTTGATTGATTCATCCAACCTTAAATAAAGAATTATTGAGGGCTTACTTCATTCCAGGCGTTCCAGTCCTCACTTAGTAAGAGGGGTAGATCAGTGAGCAAAAACAGGCAAGGTCCTTGCTTTTCATGGAGCTTATTTTCTAGTGGGGGTGATTTTTTTACCAATAAAAAACTGCCTGTTAGAGGCTGCCTTTATCCAGCATTTCTGGGCTCGGTAAACAAATCCAGGTCTACTTTGTTCATGCTGTTGCTGATTTTGTTGGCTTGGGTCATAGCCCCTTTCAGCTTTCACCTTTTCAGACCTAAAGTTTAATCTTTAATCATCCCTTACACAGCAGCATCCTGAAATCCCTCTTGGCATCCTTGTTTCTCTTTTTGGGACTGTTACACTTGAAGTTTTTTCCACTGTCGTTTGTACCAATTAATCAAAAAGACTGAAGAACTATAAAGAAAAGTTACATGAATATTTTAAACATTTTCTCTTAAAACATACTATGTGTATTTCATAAATGTTTGTTTTAGGACCAAGGCTTTTCCTTTGAATAAGGATCTGCTGACTATAATTTTCTATGATGTCTCTTACTATAAAGCCCGCATATAATGAATCATCTATGATTTTTAGTTTCCGTTTCTTTACAGTAGAGTGAGAATTTAAAGCCATTTCAAAGAAATCTGAGTGCAAAATCCTTCTAGATTTTTATGATTTTCCATTCCACTCTTTAGTATTTCTGTATCTAATTAGACAGCTTATTATTATTATTATTTGGGGGGAGTCATTTTAATATTTACAAGGAACAAATCAGCAGAACAAAATTATATTAGATAGGCTGTGTACAGTAGCTGCAGCTTATAAAACATACCAGTAATCTGTACCTGGTGAGTATAAAGAGAACCATGGTAGGATTCAGATGTCTTTACAGCCAAGGGAGTACACATGGCATTAACAAATTAGAGGACAAAAAAAATTCACATTCTCTACATTAAAAAAAAAATTACAGATCTCACAAATGTCTGTGAAGACAAAAAAAAAATTTAAAGTTCTTTGAAGGGTGGGAAAGAAGAAATCTGAAATGGAACTCTAAATGTAAAAAGAATTTTACTTCACAAGACCAATTTTCTTGGCTTCTGTTTCATATATCAGTAATCTCCACATCTTGACTATAAAAACTTCTGCTTCTTCATCAAGTACCATGGCAACATAATCTAAAATGCTCTGAGGTGAACTATGAGCCATAACCTTAGAACAAACAAAATCAACTCATGTAGCTTCTTCTCCACCTATGTATTCTATGATTTTTTTTTATTAATCCATGGTCTAATTTGTCGTTCCATCAACATAGAATCCACAATAGACCAATCCAGGGGATAAGCAAAGAGCTCAGGTTTGGCTGTAGGGATTTTTTCAATGAGACTCTTAATGTGTTTGCGCTTTTCTTCAGTGTTCACAGTGCCTTTGGCAGCATTTTTATCATCTTCACCATAATCCAAGGGAACCAGTTTCCTTTTTCGGGGTACATC